>NW_025336010.1:4866999-4923866 GCF_004798865.1 Varanus komodoensis
TCCCTGCATTGGGTTGCGGGGTCGACTCTTGGGCACTGGGTGCCAAGTGCAAGGTCTCCTCGTGAGTCACTGTTTCTGTCGGAGCTTCATGCACGACAGATGAAGGTGCTTCCATCATGGGCGATCAGCCTGCTTCCCCGCCTAAAAAGCAGCGGGAAAAGAGGAAGCACAGCGGCCCTGAAAAGCTGTCTGTTCATAAGAAGGCCAAGAAAGATAAGGCCGAAAAGCCGGTTAAGAAACCAAAGAAACCTGAGCATACTAAACACCGACACTTGGGTTCGGCGGCATCCTCAGTCCCGACTGCTGTCGCGGTACCGACACCCTCGGGTCCGACCATCCAGGCGGCTATGAGGGTTACTCCTCCAGGCTCCCCATGTCGTACGGGAACTGAACCGCAACTACACCAAGATCCTCCCCGTGGTTCGATTTCCGACAGCAAGATACAAGATCCTCCACCAAGGGCTAGGTCTCCCACGCCTATGCCTCCTGTACGGCTGGATACCGAGACTGGAATGTCTCCTCCGAAGAGCAATAGAAGCTGATCTTCCGACGGCCGATCCGATGACTGGTATCACTCCCAGTATTCCTTGGTTTCAAGATGGGGTGACTACCAATCCGGCGGTTACTACCCGGTTTCTTGAGACCAGCCTTCTCCACCAGCTCCTCAAGATCGCTTTCATTCTTCGGATCTGAGAGATGCTCCACTGGCACCTCCTAGGGAGAGCGGTAGATCAGTGTCACCAGGAGACTCTTCCTCCAGCTCCTTATTGGATGGACTCGGATGAGTCTGAGGTCGATTCGACTTCACCTGATGCTGCGGTTACATCTCAGGGCCCCGGATCACCAGAAGAGCCGCACATCTCCTTTGCAGGGTTGATGTCCAGGCTGGTTCGGTCGCTGGAGATCGAGGCTCAGCAACAGCCCGGTCTGAGCACCGATTGCTTCTACAGTGTGGTCCGGGGTAAACAATCGACCTCCATTGCTTTACCGCTTATCACAACTCTGCGCCAAGCGATGACTCAGCCATGGGACCTCCCGGCTCACCCTCAACCAACTTAAAGGAGATATTAAGCCTTGTACCAGGTTCGGGAGGGGGACATTCCGTTCCTCCTATGTCACCCTAGGCCGAACTTGGTCATGGTGGAGTCTTCTCAGGGCTGGGAGTCACGGGGTCACACCGCACCCCGTGACAAGGAAGGGAGGAAGTTCGACTCCCTCGCTCGCCGAGTCTATGCGGCCTCTGGACTCGGCCTGCAAATCTCCAACTATGAGGGGACACTGGCGCATTACCAGTATTTTATAATGCAGCGGCTGGACAACATCATTGCCGTTCTCCCAGATAACCAAGGCGACCTTGCAAGGGTTTTTGTAAAGGAGGCCATGCAGGTCGCAATACAACAGCTCTCCACGGCCAGACACCATGTGGATGCCGATTCGAGGGCCTTAGTCGGTGCCATATCCCTCCAGCAATATGCTTGGTTGTGTAATTGCAACTTCCCGGAGGAGATGAAGAGGAGAATCGAGATGCCCTTTGACGGATCCGGACTCTACAACGCAAAGACCGACCACAAATTGAAGAAGATTCACGAGTCTATGATGACGGCTCGATGCATGGAGTTACAGCCTCAGCCTCGACGTAAGTGGTAGTGAACCCGTCCACAATACCAGCAGCAATACCAGCCTCGACAACAGCCACAGCACTGCCAACAATGCCGCAGACAACAACCACCTCAGCAATTCCAACAAGGCCACCGCCGCTTTGACGGTGATAAATGCCAGTGCTGATGGGCCGGGCAAACCTTTCCTCTGCTCCCAACCCCACCTTCCTCTCTCTCATTTGGGGACTGGCTGAAAGGCCAACCCCCATTTGGGAGTCCATCACACAGAAACATAGAAACAGAGCGAGTCAGAAGGGGCCTCCCGGGCCATCTAGTCTGACCTCCGGCACCAGCCGGCTCCGCTCACGACATGCCCACCATGTGGACATCCAGCCTATCCTTGAACACCTGCACCGATGGAGCCTCAACGACCTCTCGTGGAAGCCCATTCCACACCCTCAGGGTCCTGACCCTGGGTCCATTCCACACCCTCAGGAAGTGCTTCCTGGCATCTGATCGGTGGGTGTTACCCATCATTCAGCACGGATATCGAATAGAATTCGACATCATTCCTCCATCGAGTCCGATCCGGTTTACCCCATGCTCGCCAGTGTTGTTAGACGAAGTGCGTCAGCTCCTTTCTAAAGGAGCGGTTCGTTGCTTGTCTCTACCTGAAGGACTCCACAGATTCTATTCTAGATACTTTACAGTCCCGAAACGGGATGGAGGTCTCCGACCAATATTGGATCTGAGAACTATTAACAAATTTATAACACCCAAGAAATTTCGGATGACCACCCTTCAGAATATTCTACCGTTGCTGAGGAGAGAGGACTGGTTCGCCTCATTGGACTTGAGGGATGCCTATTTTCACGTTTCGATCCATTCGTGTCATAGGCGTTTTGTCCGTTTTGCTGTTGCTTCTGAAATCTTCGAATTCACTGTGCTCCCGTTTGGGCTGGCTACCGCCCCGAGGGTCTTTACAAAGTGCATGGCTCCGGTCTGCGCATACCTCCGACAACGTGGCGTTCAAATATACCCCTATCTCGATGATTGGTTATTAGTATCTCAGACCAGAGAAGGACTTTTTTCCTCTATAAATATGACCTGCACCTTGCTGCAGGATCTTGGACTTTGCATTAATTGAGGGAAATCCTCTCTTGTTCCTGCACAGATGATCAGTTTCATCGGAGCTCGTCTGGATTCCATGGTGGCGAAGGCATTCCTTCCGCAAGACAGACAGCGCACTCTTGCTCGACACATCCATTGAACGCAACGAGAAGGGACGGTTCCTGCTCGATCTATCCAAAGACTCTTTGGGCACATGGCCACGTCGGTTGCCGTCATCCCATAGGCCAGGCTTCGGCTTCGCCCCCTCCAGCTCTACTTCAACAAGATGTTTCAACCACAAAAGGACTTGCCTACAAAGTTGATTCGGCTCCCATCCTCCGTTCTACAATCTTTGATATGGTAGACAGTTCCAGCCAATTTAAACGTTGGAGTTCCATTCCGACCTCGGTGCCCTACAGTGACTCTCAGTACCGATGCATCTCTGCTGGGATGGGGAGCACTGTGTTCCGGCCTACGCACTTAAGGAGTTTGGAATCGACATGAGTCCAGGAATCATATCAATTTCCTGGAACTTCTGGCAGTATTCAAGGCTCTATGATCGTTCGAGGATGTTCTTCAGCACCGAGTAGTTCAGATAACTTCGGACAACATTGCTACAGTCTTTTATCTGAACAAACAAGGCAGGACGAAGTTGCCTACGCGGGCTCGGCTATCGATGCAAATATGGAATTGGTGCATCCCGAGAGACATTGCACTTGTAGCAGTACATCTAGCCAGTATGGACAATGTCAAGGCCGATCTTCTAAGCAGACAAATGTCGACATCCCACGAATGGGAACTGGATCGACAGATATGCGACCAACTCTTCCATCACTGGGGACATCCGGACATGGACTTGTTCGCTACCCGGCAGAACAGGGTATGTGAGAATTTTTGCTCGAGAGCGGGAATCAGACAAGGATCATCGGGGGATGCTTTTATGATCCTCTGGGACAATATGAACTTTTACGCTTTCCCTCCGATTCCCCTCATTATGAGAGTAATATCGAAGATAGTCTACGATGGGGCCACAGGACTACTGATAACCCCATGGTGGCCACGCCAAGCATGGTTTTCAACACTTCTTCGGATATCTCACGACGAATACCTTCAACTTCCGACTGTGCCATATCTAATAACTCAGCAAGAGGGCACAGTTCGTCACCTGGACCTGACATCTCTGAAATTAACAGCCTGGCGGATTCAATAACACTCGCCGCTGACTCAGTACTGACAACGTTCAACTTTTAAACGGATCGTGCACCTGAGTCAGTCACTAGGACTGAGGCTTCGAATCCATTGCCTTTCCCTGCTTCATCGGACTCGACGAGTTTTTCCATCGGGATCAACGGTTTTCCACTCGGAGATTCAGAGCATTCTCGAATCTGCATTAAGACCGTCAACACGAAAGTCATACACGGCTAAGTGGAGACGATTCTCTACCTTTGCAGAGTCTCGTTCGTTTCTTCCATATTCAGCATCCATAGAGAATATTCTTCATTTTCTCTTAGAGCTCCACCATTTAGGACTTAAACCATCTTCTATAACGATGTACACGGCGGCAATTTCTTACTACCATGGTACAATTCAGGGATCCTCCATTTTTTCCCAACCATTGATTAAAAGATTCCTCAAAGGACTACATAACCTTAATCCAACGATCAGACCAGTTATGCCTACTTGGAGTCTTTCAGTGGTATTGCAGGCACTAACGAGAGCTCCTTTTGAACCTTTGGCGACTGTTGATTTGTGCCTTGTTTCCTGGAAGACAGCATTTCTTACATAAGCTCGAAGAGCTAGTGAGCTCTGTGCCTTCAGGGTAGACGCTCCTTATTGAATTTCCATAGGGAGAAAGTTGTTCTACGAATGGATCCAAAGTGGCTAGTACTTTTCACATGAGTCAGGAAGTCGTTCTACCTGCCTTTTTTCCATCTCCATCGAATCCAATTGAGAGATCCTTACACACGCTCGACGTACGGCGCTGTTTAGCCTTTTATAGATCAAGGACTGACTCCATTCGTTGCTCCAATCGGCTCTTTGTTAAATACTCTGAGCACGACCAAGGTTCTCCGGTTACCCCTCAAAGACTTTCCAAATGGATAGTTCACACTATAACTTTGTCCTACCAGTTAGCTAAGATGGACTTACCTACAACCCCGAGGGGTCATTCTACTTGAGCAGTAGCTGCTTCTTTAGCCTTTGCGGCAGAGGTCCCAATTGACGATGTCTGCAGGACGGCCACTTGGGCCACTCCATGCACATTCGCTAAACATTATCGTCTGGATGTCCATGCGAGACATGACTGTTCCTTTGGCAGAGCCGTCCTTTCAACTGTTCTTTGTTGATGACACCTCCCCTCCTCCAGTCAGGGTAAGCTTGCTAAGCTACCCATATGTGTGATGCACAGAGGCCACGACGAAGAAAAGCAGGTTGCTTACCTGTAACTGATGTTCTTCGAGTGGCCATCTGTGCAGTCACACAACCACCCGCCGGCCCCGCTTAGTGTCGATGGGTGGAACTTATTATCGGTACCATACTGCTTTTTATTTTTCGATTCCTACATCGTATTTCTTAACTTGTCATCGGTGCTTACAACGTTTTTTTCCTTAGTTTAAATTTTTTTTTCTCTAGAGAGCGAACGTCCGGTTTATCAAAGACTGGAAAATGGCGAACACTCTGCTCCATATATACTACGGGGGGGAGGGGAGGGGAGTTTCCCGCCAAAACCGTTAGCTATCAATCTTCCGGCCATAGGCACTGTGCAGGCACAGAACCCATATGTGTGACTGCACAGATGGACACTCGAAGAACATCAGTTACAGGTAAGCAACCTGCTTTTACCATATACAGCTTAAGATTTCTCTCCAAGGCCTATTTTATGTAATTTCTCTACAGAATCATTTAAAGATGAAGACAATGTTCCTTCTGACATGCAACCCTTTCCCTCTCTGCAAACAGTAAGTTTATTTTTCATAAGATAATGGATGCCACTAAGAATCTAACTGGTATCAGTGTATTTTTTTGCCTTGGAATCTGTTTCTTGGTTTTCTTAGTGCATTTTGCTGATGTGACAGAGGTGGGGCCAAAGAACTGTATACATGATGTGTCCAGAAAGTAATGAGAATGATATTTTAAAAATTCTTTTATTGAAAAATTTTACAATTGAACATTGTCTCTTTCAAAGTATGCACCTTGTGAGTGTACACAATGCTCCCAGCAATTTTTCCATTCTTCATAGCATCCCTGTAAGTCTTCAAGTGGGATGGCATTCATAGCCTGCGTAGTGGCTCTTTGGATGTTATCCACACAACCAAAATGGTGTCCTTTCAAACCATTCTTCATCTTTGAGAGTATGAAAAAGTTGCAAGGAGCCAAGTCAGGGCTGTAGGTGGATGGGCAAGCACCATGATGTGTTTTTTCAGCCCAAAACTCTCTGACAGCCAAAGCTCGGTGCGTTGTCGTGATGAAGGATCCAAGTTGAGCTGATTTCAGGACGCACATGAAAAACTCTTTGTCTCAAGTGACCAAGAACTTCCAGGTAAAATCTTTGATTCACAGTTTGACCAGTAGGTACAAATTCCTTATGGACAATTCCACATGAATTTAAAAAAATCCAATGTCCATTGATTTGACTTGATTGTTTGAACTTTCTTGGTGCAAGGTGACAAGGGTGTGTTCCATTCTGAACTTTCTTTCTTTGTCTCGGGATCGTACTCAAACACCCAAGATTCATCTTCTGTGATCACTCGACTCAAAAAAATCAGACTCTCTTTCCAAACAGGCCAGCAGGTCTTGGCAGATACATTGACGGCGTTCCTTCTGATCAAGTGACAAGTTTTTTGAACAAGGTTTGCCCAAACTTTTCTCATGTTCAAATCCTGAGTCATAATTTCATGAACAATTGACTTGGTAATTCCCGTTTCCTCTGCAATCATTCTGATAGTGAGCCATCAATCATGGTTGAGAACAGACCTCACTGCATCCACATTCTGTTACTTTTTTGATGAAGAGGGGTGTCCTGATCATTGTTTGTCTTCAACACCTTCTTGTTCTTCCTTGAAAGCTTTGTGCCTCACCATTTCCAAAGTTTCTGATACACTTTTACCCAATTTTACAGAAAATTTTATCACGTACTGCTGTTCCAAACTTGTTCACATTATTCTTAATAGAAGGCACTTGAACAAGGTGTCAGAAAAAAGAACGTATCACCTCTGACAAGGCTGGAATGTAACTGATCAGTGTTCTAACATATACCTGGCACCCCACCCCAAGTGACCTTGGCCAGCTTCTCCCTTAACAGAGCCCTACTTGACCGCAGGAACTTCATTCTCATTACGTTCTGGACACACCTCGTGTATAGGCACAAAATTACTCTTAGCTATGCCATATTTATGCACTGTTAAAAAGGCTATCGTTTATGAGGAACACCTGAAATTTTAAAAGAAATTTCTGTAGATTTCTACAAAACTCTTTTGATTTAAAGCTTAAGAAGTGATGGCAATCACTTCTAACCACATGAGTCCAGCATTTTTCTGACGGGTATTACATAGAAACAGAGCAAGTCAGAAGGAGCCTCCCGGGCCATCTAGTCTGACCTCTGGCACCAGCCGGCTCTGCTCACGACATGCCCACCATGTGCATGTCCAGCCTATCTTTGAACACCCGCACCGATGGGGCCTCAATGACCTCTCGTGGAAGCCCATTCCACACCCTCGGGGTCCTGACTGTCAGGAAGTGCTTCCTGGCATCCAAATGGAACCTTGGCTCCCTGAGCTTTGCTCCATTGGAGCGCGTCCCGCCTTCCTCTGCAGGGGAGAACAGGTCTCTACCCATCTCCATGTGACATCCCCTCACATACCTGCATGTCGCCAACATATCCCCTCTGAGTCTCCTCTTCTCCAGGCTGAAGAGACCCAGTTCGCTCAGTCTCGCCTCGTACCCCATTCCCTGCAAACCGGCCACCAACCTTGTGGCCCTACGCTGCACTGACTCCAACCTGGCTATATCCTTTCTGTAATGAGGGGCCCAAAACTGAGCACAATACTCCAGTTGCGGGCGCACCGGAGTCGTATAGAGTGGTAGTAATACCCCTCTTGATCTAGAAGCCACATTTCTGGCTATGCAACCAAGTGTGGCATTCACCCTCTTGATCACCGCATCACACTGCTGACTCATGTTTAGCCTGCAGTCAACCAATACCCCAAGGTCCCTTTCACAAGTGCTGCTCTCCAGCCACTTGTCACCTAACCTTTACTTATGACACCTATTCTAATGCCCCAAGTACAAGACCTTGCACTTATCGCATTGAATGCCATCCTGTTGTCTCCTGCCCACTTCCATAGTCTGTCCAGATCCTTTTGGATCTGGAGTACCTGCTCCTCAGTTGTGGCCACTGCTCCAGTTTTAGTGTCGTCTGCGACATTACTAGTGTCCTTTGGTTACTTCAGTAATGCTTTTCCATGCAGGTACTAGAAAGTATTCCTGAAGATGTTGGGTTTAATATAGAAATCAAGTGGATCTGCCAGCAAAGGGTAAGAAACTGTTTCTTAACATACAGCTTAGCTTAGTACTTGCATAAACCTTGCCTGCTTCCCTGAGTGTTTATATTACCAAATCCTGAATGGACTAGATGGTATGTGTCTGCTTTTCCCTTTCACTCTCATTAATGCAAATAAAATGCCTTGCTGAATTTGGCATAGTTTTCTAGGGCTAGAATGTTTAGTTTGTTCATCTCATTGCAAAATGTCATTTCTAAAAAACAAAACACGTATGCACTCTGTTGGTTGCAGCCCATTGCAGGAACTGAAAAACCATCAACTTGCTTGTTGATGAAAGATACAGGAGTGCTCAGCAGTCTCCACAGCTAAAAGGAGGCAAATCTGAGCATAGTGTATTAATGACAGAGGGTGTATTACAGGAAACCTACTTCCTAATGCCAAAACTGGGGACCAGTCAAACCCTGAATGTGTGAGTTATACTTGGTGTTGTATAAATTAAACATATGTATGGAAGTTGACTCCATGCTATCTAAGTCCAGAGAAAGAGAGAAATATACAAGTAGCTACTTTCTCTGGAGTGTGTGAAAGAGGCTTGCACAGGCTAGGTGCCTTGCATTGCCCAAAAAAGCAGAGTTCACATGAGCAGTGGTCTTCTGGAAGTAAGTGTGGACCTCCTGGCTCTCTTCTAGCTTTTGCCTTGTGGGCTCCCTTTCTTTCCTCCATCCTGTCTGATGGCTTCCATAAGAAAGGGTTTACCTGCACCTGATAAAGTGACAAAAGAGAAGAAAAGCAAGGCAGTGGAGAGGAAATACGGAGTTTACACACTAGGATTATTTCACATTGGTGCCCTTCATATCTTACCTCTGATATGAACCCAATCCTGATGCTGCTCAGACCATGTTTTCCATGTCACTGGAACATGGGCTGACAAATTAGTGTTGATGTGTTAGGCTGTTAGAGATACTTTGGTGACCAACACAATTCAGCTTGAGGGTAAACCAAACAAACTCATTAGGTTCATTAGGCTAGTCTCACATTGTCAGCTGTGACCACAGATTATATTTCATCTATTCATGCTGTACTAAGTGAACTGGAGCAAGCTTAGTGTAAACAGGTGTAGCTTGATCATCATCTGACTCAGAAGTGGATAACTTTTGGTCCTCCAGATGTTTTGGCTCACAACTCTTGTGATTCTATGCTATTGGCTATGCTGTTAGAGCTGATGAGGGTGGTAGGCCAAGTCATCAAGTTGTTCCCCAGTAAGCAAAATCAACAGATATGCATGGACCTAAAATAACCAAAACTATGTTCCTTTTTTTCTTCTAGGATGGCTTATGGGATGGCAACCTATCAAGCTACTTTGATATGAACGTGTATCTAGATATAATTTTGAAAACTGTTCTGCTCAAGGCTGGACATAGGAGGATCATATTTTCTTCATTTGATGCAGACATATGCACAATGTGAGTTAATGGAATTAACTTTCCAGTGTCCTTTTGGAGATGTGTACTTAATTTGGAGTGCCATGTCTTTATGATATAATATTTTAAATAATCTTTAGTTACATTTGAAAATGCAGATTTAACTAAGAAATGTGAATAGAAATACAAGTGACTGCGTTCTGCATTCTCTCTGTTGGCATATGGCTCAGCAGTGTGCCTGTTCCTTAAGACTGTGAGGCAGAGGGGGGTAACTTGTGGCCTTTAAGGCTTTAGGCTTTTTGGCCTATGACTTGGATCTTTCACTGTTGTCTGTGATGGCTCAGATGGAACTGTGGTGGGATCCTTTGCCAGTTGCAAATAGTGTAAACCTCTGCAAAAAGCCAGTGATCAAGAACCAGAGTCACAATTCAGCAATTATACACTTATCAGGGAGGAAACATATGTCTGCATGCTGAGCCTCTTATGAAACTTTCAGCTCTGCTGATGACATGCTGAAGAGCATGGTGCTGTCCAGTCTGGAACACATTCAGGCATTCATAATGACATTTTAACATGTATCGCACTAGAACATTGTCATTTGATCGCAGTGGTATGAAGCATTAACGAACTCACTGTCTGCCACCAGTGAAGTTGTCTAAAAGTCATGGCTTGCATCCTGTGTACTATCATCTTTTTTATGAAGAAAAGGGGAAAGAGCAGATGATGTCCATAGTTTCTCTTCACTCTTTGAAATAAATTAATGCTATACAGGAATCCCATGGCCATTTTCATGAAGTTGTGATACCATTTCACTGTCAGCTTTAAATTCGAAACCAAGGGTGCAATTTGATGCATGTTTAGACAGAAGGCTCCCAGCAGACCCCAGGCAGCTGTTAATTTAGACAGTATGTGGTATTTTGACCACACTAGAACAATACTGCAGTTTCTTTTTCTTTTTTTTCCCTATCATTGTTGTAACTAGTTCAAACTGTCTTACAGGGTTCGACAGAAACAAAATAAATATCCCATATTATTTCTAACTCAAGGAAAATGTGAATCTTACCCAGAACTCATGGATCTCAGGTGCCGTACAACGGCTATTGCCACGAGTTTTGCACTGTTTGAAAATCTGCTGGTAAGTCGTACCATCTAGATACTTGTATGTCAAGTGATTGAAGAAGTGAGGTAGTTTTACTTACGGATTCATTGCTACAATAAAATGATAGGAGTACATTGTAAACTGCTTAAGATGACTGCAGTGTGTCAAACTTAGGTAATACTGTTGAACATTCCTAACAACTTGAAAGGTTGTTTCAAAAGGTTCAGTGGATGAGCCTTTTAACGTTGCATGTTAAGAGGCTCATCCATTCATACTTAATATATCTTTCTCTTTTTTCAGGGAATTAATGCACATACTGAAGAATTGCTGAACAATCCATCATTTGTTGAAGATGCCATATCTAGAGGCTTAGTTGTCTTTTGCTGGGGTGATGAAACAAATGAGCCAGAGAACAGGAAGAAGCTGAAGGAATATGGAGTTCATGGTCTGGTATACGATAGGTATTGTGATATTTCAGTTACTACACTGAGCAACCTTAGATTTGCCATTCAGATCCATCATGTATCTTGATGGAGATACATCTCTTTTTATGGAAATAAAAAGAGTTACAATGTTTTTTCCCCTTTGGGTGGTGGTTTTGTGGTTTGCATCAAAAGTTTAGCTTAGAACAGAATGCATGTTCCGTTTGCTTTGAACTCCTCATTTTTTAAAATGAAGCAAATATATGTAAATACACTTCTTTGCATATTGATATTTCTGAGGGTGATATACATCTTGAATGTGATATTTTTATGGGTTGGATCCAGACAGCCATCTGCAGAAGGCAAGGTTGAAGCTGGCTGCATTCCTGGAAGGTGCTTCTGATTGACTTTCCAGAATCATACCCATTTCTTCTTCAACTCCCTACATCACAACTCACTCCACTCAGCAGGTTTCCAAGAAGGTTCTAAAAACTGAGGGCAAGGAGGGGTTGGAAAAGCCAGTTTCCGTTTTCTCTTTCACACAGTGGGATGCCTGGATCCAACCTAATTTAAGTCTGTTTTGCCTTAGAAATGCACCACATAGTTTAATCTGAACACTGCATACATTTTCAATTGTTGTTCTCCAATTCATCTCTCTTTTCTTTTATCTTCTGTGTGTCTATCCTCAGTGGATGTGGCTCTTTTTGGTCAATGTCTTTCTCCCACTAGTATTTGAATTCCGCACCAAATAGTTTTATGCATATGAGACTGCCTTTATCATCCAAAATACTTGCAGCTCACATCCCATTAGAACAAAATGCAGTCTTCCTTTATTGAAATGCAAGAATTGTATTGATATTTGCAAGCATCATGCCACCTGATCACTAACCATGGTCTTGCCGGCATCCATTTTCAGTTGCAACCAGTTGTTAATGTTGTACGTTGTGACACCAGTGGAAATGCTTGGCCATGCTAGGCATTGTAATCATAGTTGCAAGAGCGATTGTAAGCAAACTCCCAAATGGATTCAACAGTAACTGTGACTAACATTCACATTGGTGCTGATGTATTAATAATTTCCCTCAGTTTGGGCGGAAATACAGAAGCGGGAAAGAGGAATCTGCAAAGTGTTGCAGCACTCTGGATCATAAAATCCTTGTCTCAGTTTTGAGCAGCCTTCTGTCCGCATCAGTCCATTGATTCTTTTAAGGAAGGAGCAAGCAAATTAAGGGCTTGCCTGTGTCAAGTTTACTATTACCTGAAATGTTGAATAATTTGATTTAACAAGCAACTGACTTAAAACATTTTGTACCAGACTGCTCATTTATATAAGAATTAACATTGGCTTTGTTGTTCATATCACACAGCTGACTAGAATTTGAGCCTACAGTTTTGTCTAACATTTTGTGCTGTTCCTTTTCCCAGTTCATTTTATGGATTGGATATATTCATATATTCAAATTTAATGGACATGTATGCATTAAACTTACATCTAACCTTTCCATTTCAAACAGTGCTCAAGGTGGCTAACAAAAATAAATACAAACTATGATGAGCACTTATTATTATTATATACAAGCAAATTCATTAAAGGCATATAAAATATTAATAAATGGAACCCACCAATTAAAACCTGCTTTGTGTTGGAACCCTTGAAGAGTTTAAAATTCAAGCAGGCTCATAGAGGGACAAGAGTTTTTCAGATGGCATGGTCTCAAGTCATTAAGGTTTTATAGGTCATTACTAAGGATGTATGGATGTCATTAAAACTTTTCCATTTGTGACTTTTTGGACATCTTTTAATCCACTGTTCGTTCTTTGACAATCAGATTTTCTGCAGATGCATTTGTATATGTTTGCACAGATTCACATTTCTGAAAATCTGCAGATTGTCCTGAAATACAGAAACAATGCATTGTTTTAAAACTTTTGTCTGTAGGGAAAATGTACATTTTCAGTCAATTTTTTTTCTATGACTAATTTTGTGCTAAATTATGGAAAATGAAAACCTGGTCCACATGCCTACATGACTTGGGAATAGCTGGTCTGTTGCAGAATCTTGATTCATGGAAATTTAAATACATTTGGTTCTGTTGCACATTTCTCTGATGTTGTTAGTCATAACTAACCTTTAGAAATGGGCCAGTAGTCTGGGAAGCTGGGGGTTGCATACCTCCTGTGACTGGCCCCAGGTCACTAGTCTAGTTGTAGTATTTTGGACCAGCTGAAGTTTCTGAACAGTTTTCAAAGGTATAACCTCACGACTATGGTGCAAGTAGGTGTCTGACCTGTAGTTTTTGTGAAATAGCTGTGGGTCAGTTAAATGCAGGTTGCATTGACTGAGAGATGCTGCTATAATTTGCTTAACATTTGTTTGTTTCTGTATATTTAACCTGACTTAACTTCAAAAGCCAGAGTCTTCTAGAATATTTAACACAAAAAGGGCCATTCTGCCTTCATTTTAGGGTTCTGCTATACTTGCAAGAGGAAGTTGTGGGAGAGTGTAGCACAATGAAATAGTATAGCTGAGCACAACTGCATAGGGGTTGGGGGCTCTTGAGCAGACTTCAGAGAAACTGTTTCCCTCCCAGGTAGGAGTTGTGATCTGGGGGGTGGGAGGGTGCTTCTTTTCTTTGTCCTGACTTCAGTGAGAAATCTACCTGGGCCTCAGCTTCCTAGATTCTGCTGCTGTCCTTCTGGCAAGTTTTCCTTTGCACTGAGATCAAGTGCTGGTTAAGAGAGCTTGTGATTGCCTTTTCTTGTTCTGTTTTTGGCCATGGTATCTGGTTATGGTCTTAATGGTATGTATGGGTTTTTAGTGTATGTATTTTATATGATACTTATCTAGTGAAGTCAGCTGTACAAAACCATAGTAACTAGTGCATTTTAGAGCAGGTGTGGTTGTGACCATAATGGGTAAGATTTTGGAAAATTTCCCCATCAGTGGGGAAGTTCATAATTGACCCAACTGTCCTGGTGACTGGGATGATTAATTACCAGGGCCAGTGAGTGGGCAGTAGTCATCGATATGTATCTGCCTATGCAGGTTTTCCTCTCTGTATAGGGGTTAGGCTGAGTGCCACAATACCTGGATCCTTTCCTGCACCTTACCCCAATGTAAATTCAGATCTGATAGAAAGCTAGGGCTCAGGCCTTTTTAAAAATGAAGTTGCGAAATAGTGCTTCTAGCCACTGATGTAGCCTCACTATCTGAGTTGAGTATTCAGGTCCAAGGAAAAGTAAATGAATGCTTAGCAACATTGGCATAATCACAGTAACACCAGAGGCAGGGAAGGAAAACATATAAAAGCTTTAAAACTTTTTGGGTGTGGTTTGGTAGAGTGGTACAGAACGTATCATCAGGTTCCAAATCCTACAGTCAGATTACCGGCACCTCAGGGTGAACTTGGAGACAGCTGAAAGGCCTTCTGAGCACACTGTAATGCTTCACTGTTCTTTCTTCAGTCACCAAATAAGCATTGGGTACAAGAGGTGGTGTGTATCTGGGTTGGAAAGTAAACTAGTGTAGATCCAGCAATGCCACATTGTCAGAGCAGAATGCCCAACTTCCTCCCTTTCTGAGTTTAGGATGAGGAAAGAAATCTGCAATTAGACTTGCCTTCCACAGCTAGCAAGTACCACATTCTTCCAGCTAGAATGACAGCTGATTACACCACAGCAAAATAAAAGGGATAAAATATGTCAGTCTAGCTAGACAAAGCCATATCGATAAAGTCTAGTAACTCCCAGAACAATGTATATGGATGATACTGCCAGTGGCGTCTTCTTCAGCCTGGCTGTTGCCGTGTTGTTCAGACTCCTTTAAAATCCTTTGTTGCAAAAATCCTATATCTTGGCATCAGTCAAGCATTGCTCATACTCTAGTTACCTACTCTCCTCTTTCAGCAGCTTTTGGTGCCGATGATGATGATGATGATGATGCAATGGTGGGAACAGACATCTGGGTGCTAATGTGTCAGTGGCTAAAATTGTCTGCCGTTCAGCCAGTCAGTCATATTTTTCAAAGGATCTGAATCCATTAGTTTCCAAGGGTAGACCAAGAGCTTATTTTATAAGCTCCATGAGTATTTGGGTTTGAAATGGTGGTCTTAGTGCCCATATTGCAGTCAAGCAAGACAAGTAGATTTGAACCTCCTCTTGAGATTTGCTCTCTCAGGGATTTGGGTGGTAGGGAGAGCAAGCAGAGGACGGAATCTCCTGCCTCCAGTAGTACATATT
Organism: Varanus komodoensis; assembly: GCF_004798865.1. Classification (NCBI taxonomy): domain Eukaryota; kingdom Metazoa; phylum Chordata; class Lepidosauria; order Squamata; family Varanidae; genus Varanus; species Varanus komodoensis. The sequence continues at coordinate 4,882,387 of NW_025336010.1, forward strand.
AGATTGACTTGTTCACTGGATGCCTGTTACAGGCTCCATTGCCTTTTAAGACCACTGCCCTTCAGTGCCATTTGGCCCCTTTTGTAGTTGTAGGCTGATGGAGCAAATGCTCAGTCCAAATTGAAAGCTAGCACAAACTCTGAGACTAGTTCCAGGCAACAGTAATGCAAATTAAATCAGTGACCTCACAATGAGATCAAAAGTAGTTGAAAGAAAATACTAATGTAGTAGAATTAGGAGACAGTAACATCTCCTGTGCATTGACTTAGTATGTGCCTGTCACTTTGACTGGAAAGTAGGGTTCTCTGGGAATCTAATTTGAGCTTATCCTCTGCTATGTGCCGGAGTACCTGTATGAATTGAAATCAACATGTCAAGGAACATCCTGTGCCCCATCTTTAAAACTGTTAAGACAGTTCTTTTGGATACCTCGATATTCTTAGGTCCTCAATACACTGTACTGGTGCTATTTTAGGCTCTATATTGGGAGAGAGCTTTTAACCCAATTTGATAAGAGTAAAAAGATACATTTTCTTTTGCTTCTAAAAACAATAAGCAACTACACAGTGTGATGTTTATCAAAATACATTTTGGGAATATGATCAGAAAGGGATTTTTGTTTGAAAATATTTATATGCAAGTTTACTTCTACAACTTCTTCCATAGAGAGGGGCAATTCCTGTTATCTAATTAACTAGAACATTAGGTCACCTATCTAGATTAATATTGCATGTTTCTGTAAAACGGAAAGTCAAGTTACTTGCAGTTAGTCTGCTGCCATCTAAATGATCCTTTGGATGGAATGCTGCCTATTGAACTATTTTTGAAATGTTCATAACTTTCAAATGATTTAATGTTGTACCTTAAAAATTTGTTCAAGTGGCCTGTTTTCAGGGAGAGATTTGAGGTCAAGACAAATCACATTTTATCACATTATGGCTTTATTGTCTCCAGTTTCCCTAATTTAATTTTCTGGATACCTGAAAATCATTAATATAGAGCTAATGGTTCTGATCAATGCTTGAATAATAGAGGAAGTGACTAGATATTCCATGGGGAGGAAGAAGATTCAAAGAATATTGTAGTTTGAGAATAGAGAGGTGGCCTATCCATGAAATATGACATCCAGATTCTGAGAGGGTGCCATAGCTGTTTAAAATACCTTGTAATACAGGTTTTGTTCCATATTTCAGATATATAACTAACTTTTAAATCAGAATTTAATAGTGCCACATCATTGTTAATTTAACTAGCTTCAATAAATTGATGATTTCAAGCATGCTGTCATTAAATCCTTATAACAAAAATTATGAAATCCAGCTAGAGCAACCTATAAATCATTCTATACCATTCCTTGTTTGTATGTAGGTGGAGGAATGCTACGGGAGGTATGCCTAATACCTCTGAAGTTCATAGCAAAGGGAGATGTAAACTAGGGACTTCCTGATTTGTCATTAAGTTTTTAGTGACTATAATTCAAGTTTATTTTTCTTTCAGATCTGATTGTATTTTATATTAGCCAGTGTGGTAAGGCTGTTACACCTTTTCAGTGAGAAGCAAGGATAATTAAGCCTTTAGTGGATGCCTATTTTGGAGATGAGTACATCATTGCCCATCAGGTAGGCAACCTGATGTTCTCCAGATGTTTTCAACTACACTTCCCATACAGTTACCTAACCCACATGGCCAATGGTAAGGGATTATGCGAATTGTAGTCTAAAACATCTGGAGGGTATTAGACTGTCTGCTTCTGCTGTTGAGAGTTTGGTTGACTTGCAAGCAAGCCATTTGTGGAATGAAATATCATTAGGCTGTCTTTTCTAAATTACATAATTTGTATTAATCCTTGAATGCACATGGATTGTTTCTTCACTTCTCCATATTGCCAATGTTCACTGTGTGAAGAATGCTGAAGTTACAGTAGATAAATAGAACCTTCTGAAGGAGTATTGACCTTACTCTGATTTTTATTTGTTCTTGGCAATGTGAGAATATCGCCAAATTTGACAACAAAACATTGTGATTTTGTCATGTCTAATGTATGACCCCTGATTGGTCGAGATTACTTAAAGAGGAATAAAATAGAGGAGACAAATGATCTCAAAGCTGCAGCAAAGGGGAAAAGAGTGACTGCAAACAGTTGTGAACTCCTATGAGTGTCCAGAAGGAAATAACTAGCCTTTTTATGTAAACCATCCAAAGAGCCAAAAGGCTATTGTAATGGTATATAAAAGTGTTAAATACATAAATAAATAAAGGAGTTTCAAATGCTGAATACTCTCTTCAAAGTAGCTATTTTCAAAGCTAAAAGAAAACAGGGAGAGCGTGTGAGATTTGCCCAACTGTTGACCACATAGAAGCTGCAGTACAGAGTGCTTTAACAGGATGAAAAAGCAAAGGAGTACAGGAGAGGAAGGGAATGAGAAGCAAACATTCAATCTTAAGCTATTCTTTATTTTACTTTAACTGGCAAAACTATTCTCATAATATGACAACAGCTGAGAAAAGGAATTGAAACCCATAATTACTTGGCATATAACAAGGTTTAATTGTTAGTCTGTTTAAACTGACTAATGCTGATTCCCAGTATAGGACTAGCAACTGGAAGCCTAAAATGTTTTTCATACTACACAAAAATCACATACCTACAAATTTCGCCTCAGCGTACCAATTGTAATATCCAGCTTGATTAACCCCATATAGACAAGCCTGAAAAGAAGCAGTTATTTATAAACTGATGAAAAAGGCTGCTAATTCATTCTTAAGGTACTGTGAGACCTGGGACTTGCCATACTCACTGGTACATTTATGGAATCTCAGTGCCTGTATTTAAAACCAACAAGGGATATGATGGAAGGTGTGGGTCTTTCCAGGAAGAGAAGATGTGGTTTTCAGTAAATTCTTCCCCAGAATCTAGCTGCTTAAACAAACCCCTAGTCAGCGGATGCCCAGTCTTCGAGGCTGTTGGCAGAAGGCTGTGTTGTGGTGGTGATCATTAAAATGCTTACTGAAACTTCAGCCTTGAGGGGGAGAGTAGAACTTTAGGGAAGCAGTCAACGAACAATCACAAGGTGTTGAAAGTGGCCTACAGCAGTGCTGGAGTGATGATGTTGGGCTTCAACTTTCACTAGCTTCAATTAGTATGGCCTGTGGTCTGGAAATTATAGTGCAGAAACATGGCTAGTGGGGTCCCCCCCACCTGACCTAGAAGAAAAATTAATTGCAATAAACAATTCTAAAATAGGATCTATAAGCAGGCAAGTAACTAGCATAGTCCTTGATGCCTGGATTCCTCTTCCTCTAGACCATCACCTGATCTGCAACTTCCAAATGATGTGACAGGTTTGTATTTGCTCCCCAGAATGCCTTTTTCAAAATAAATAATCAGCCCCTCAGGGAGATCATAATGCTTCTTTAGTTTTTTAAATTCCTTCTGTTACTTCAGAATGCTTTTGATTTGGAATTAGAGTACATGTTGTTGTCTTTTGGCTACTCATATACTTTAAAGAATAAAATTGTATAGCATGGCATGTCTTGTGTTTAATGCATGGATTCTGAAAACTGGATAGCTGGAGAACATCATGTTTTAACACCCAGGAATCTTAGATGCCAGATAGGTAATATATAACTTGATAATTTGGTTGCATCAAAACATTAATGTTGGGAATGCCTGACTTCTAACATGATGACTGTGTGATGTGCTTTGAGCATACAAAAATACATATACACACATTTGAACTTCAGGTTGTGTGCCTTGTGTATTCAAGTCAAAATAACTTTAAGTATTGGCATCAAACTTCTGTAAGAAGCTGTAAATACCATACTGGTAATGGGTTGGCTTTGCATTAATCAAATACTTTTCTTTGTGGGCTCGTTTTAGGATTTATGACTGGATGCCTGAGCAGCCAAATATATTCCAGACAGAGCAACTAGAGCGGCTGAAGAAGGAGGTACCAGAGCTGAAGAGCTGCATCTGTCCCACCGTTAGCCACTTTAGTACTGTAGGTCTATGTAAGTGTCATAATAGTTGTCCTGTAAATGCAAGAATGGTAGAAAGTACAAGCAGTTTCTAGAGGACTCCATCCAGGAAGAAACATTGTTTGAAATGTACATCCAGCTCTCCACTGTACAATGCTAGCAATGCCTCACTGTTCTTGCATCCGAATGAAGCAATAACACATATTCCACTGCAGAACGTTAAAAGTCATTGCTAGACTGTCCAGTCTTGCTAAATGCTTGGTCAGTTGCATTTCTTATTCTACACCATTGCATAGTTCTTGTATATTTTAAACTGACCAGTTGAAGATGAAATTTGTGTACTGTAACATATGCATCTGGTTTCTGGGCAGTCTGAGTGCAATAGTTTCCTGCATTGTTAGGAAATGGCCAAATATTAATGTTTAATTGAGTTGACTCCAGTAGTGGAGAAGACTGTACTGTATACAATTACATTTGGTCTGTAGAGAAGGTATCTCAGGTGCATGCATGCACTTGCATGGATAGTGACATCTGCACAAACCTGTGTGCCACCACATTGCAAGATTGCAATTATATTCCTGTTTCCCCCTGCTGCCTTCAGGTTGCTGCTGTCTTGTGTACTATTTTGCCAGATACAACGATGAGTAGTGTAGTCTCTGTCTAGCAACCTACAGGTGAATGGTGCCCCTTTTCCACTGTTTTTGTACCTAAATGTTGCTGAAGCTCAGAATGTTCTAAATCAGTATAAGCCAAATTGCCAGTGTCTGACTTATAGATTGAAAAAAATGTATCATTGTATCTGAAAGTTAAATGAAAAAATGCACAACACAAAAGCCAGTAAACAGTTAGCATGAAACTAGATGTTTGGCACAGTCCTTGCACTCTTGTGGTGCTATATGGTGCAAGGGTAGTAAGGGCTGAAAAAAATGCTTAAATCTTTGCTGAAAAACCACAAGCCTCTATGTGTAGATAGTTAAATGAGGTTTTTATCATCTTATTCTTTGTTTCTGACCACTAGCAGATGTGTTTAAAGAAGAAAGGAAAGGCAAAGATCAGTTGATTTTTCATAATGTAATAGGGTCTCAATCATTAACCTCTGGCTACTGTACACTGTGTATAACTTATTCAGAAATTATGATCAGAGTATTTTGTCACATATGTATGTTTGCATGTCTTTAAACCCATACCTCTCTACAATAGCAGGTAACTGAGACTGAAGTACCTGTACCTTTTTATTGAAGTGTTAAATGTATAATAAAAAATGAAAAAGGATATATTTATTTTTTTCCTGCTATGGCAAATCAACAATTGAAACAGTAGCTTGTATGATATGAATCTTGTCACTGCTGTACAAAGCTGATTATATAAAGTTCAATAAATGCAAGTATGTACATGGTTTTGGTCTGTACTACTGAAGATGTTTGGGGGAAGTGGTTTGTCTCCTATTGCTTTGTATTGAAATTCCTTGCCTCCTGCAGACAGCACAGTCTTGAGGTATGTGGGAATGATCCTATTTTAAAAATAAAATGCATTTTGTATTGAAATTCAATCTAGTTTTGCATTTAATTTCTTTGTAATAGTTTGTGTGTGTGTGTGTGCTTGTGTGTGAGAAGAGAGAAAGTGTGACTGGGTTTGCATGATATGGCAACTCATCCTGTTGTGTGAACCTGGACCATTTTGTACAGGAAGACTTGTTTAGGGGCAACATGCCTTCCTGCCAACCTTTAGCTTATTCTAGACTCTAGAATTTAGAGGGTGTTGAGCAAATTGTAAGAGTCTGATCTCATTGAGGGTATAGGGAAATAGAGAGTAAGCCACTTGTCAAGAGCAGCAAAGTTCCATTGATACCTTTGACCAGCTTGCCTGGGCCACTGCTAGTGACAAGTGCACCACCAATTCCCCAAGTGGTACTTGGGGTGACAGTTATTGGCTCAGACTCCCTCACAGCTTATTTTCTCTTTTATTCTTTTCCCCCCTGAAGATTGCTTTTTTGTTTGTTTTTCAGGAGCCAGTGACTGCCCCTTCAAAGTGCCCAAGCAGCATTTTGGAGTGGCTGTCACTAATTTGCCACCCATCTTAACAATTCTTTTTTGTGCCCAAGATGTGCAGAAATGTCAACCAGTGGTCGAGTAGTGTGGTCTTTGCTGACAAAATGGGGAGGAATAGATTTCCTTATTTCTAGTGAGGTTCTGTCTATTTTGATTTGGACCTGACTGTTCTCTCCAATTTTGTGCTCTTTCTCAAGTGTCCAGGTGCTCAGGAAAGTGGAAAAGTGCAAACCCAGCCCCATTTGCAGGAACAGAAAGTTTTGGCAGCTGTCAAAATGCAGGTTTTAGTTTAAAATGGGGGAGCGGGGTTGACAGACTTAATTTTTTTTTTTTAAAGGGACATGTGTAACCATGTTCTTTTGCTAGCAAAGATCCCCTCCTGGATTCACTTTTCACTTTACAGATTACTGTTTGTTAGCTGTTATCTGTGGTTGATAACCTCTCTACTTTGGCAGGCGACACAATCCAGGACACTGATGAGTCAAAGCTGTACTTTCAGGATAGTCAGAATTGCCCATTTCTGAAAATGAGACAAATAGATAGCTATTGTGCATATGCATGCAAATCTTAGGTGCAAAAAAGAAAAGGGGGGATGAGCCAGTGACAGCCACTCCAATGTGCCTCATGGACATAGATGTAGCCTCACATCCTCTAAAATTAGAGCTACAGTTGGCTTCTTTAAACAAACAGGGTTGGGTGTAGATTTAGTCTCATATAGAGTAGACCTACTGAAATCAATGGAACTAAAGTGTCTATGGGTGCAGCCCTATGATGGTTGAAGCATGCTGCGATTTGTAGACCCTCTTTCTAAGCATGCATAGGACCCCAAGACTTAATTTCAGTAGACCTACTTTAAGCAGTGCAGAGTCCTCAGACAAGGCACCCTCAGTGTGTCTACCTTCTCACCATTGTCACTAGCAGTGGTTATTTCTCACCACCTTTCTCATCATTGCTACCTCTTGCCTGCTTGATGGGTGGAGACTGGGCAGCAGTCAAGTGAGCAAGGCAAGAAACAACTCTTGACAAGAGGCTCTTGTCAATCAAACCCTGCTGGGGTGCCTCACTATGCCTACCTTTGATGCCACCTCCCTCAAAGTATGACTAAATCTGGATCCACCCCATTAGGAATGTTTTAAAGCACCATTCTTCAACCTGTTTGCCTGATCTCCCAAAAGAACAAATGGGTGAAAAATAATAGCATTGCAGCAGCAAAGACAGAGATTTGTGGCAAACACCTTAGAATATCTAAAGCAGTGTGACTTAGTGAATACATTCTTTAGTAGCAGAAAACAAGTGACCAGCAGATGTTATGCAAGTTAAATGAAACTTTTGTGTTTAAATACTTTGTTCCATCCTGGATCAAAGTGGATGTTTAAAACACTAATGCTGCATTTCATGTTGTAGGGACAAAGAGAGCTGAACGTTGTTCCAGCAGCAATAAAGAAGAGAACCATACTGTGAAAACAGCAGCGGAAGATTCACACTGAGGAAAAAACAAACAAGCAGCTTTCCTTTGGTCTAGTTGACTTGACTCTGGACAGGCCTGTACAACTAGAAATCTACAGCAGATTTGGCTAGACAGTTTAAATCCATGTGGGCATTGCATTTCCCTCATTTAAAGCATAGACTTTCCTTCTGCCCCCTCTTGCCCAGTTTGTCATCTTGCCTTTTCTGTTCACTTGATCATTAGTTGCCTAGTCTCCCAAACCCCTCATCTCTTTAATCTCCCTTGTCTCTTTAATTTCCAAAGAGACTCTCCAGTTCTCATACCTTCCAGGGCCAACTCTCCGTAACTGAGTCTTTTCTCATGGCACTGAAAATATTGGTGAGCTTTCTGCAACATCACAGCAACTAGAGCAATGGCTAGAGGGAAATCAGGTGATTTGAGAGTCACCTTTAGGCTGTTATAAATGGGCCAAATTGCACCTCCTTTATAATAAAGAAAAGCAGCAGGAGGCAAGGGAGTGCTTAACACTGCCAGAGGCTTTCCTGTTCAAACACAATAGGCCTGAGCAGACACACAAAGGAGCAGAATCTAGATTTGCAGGCTTTTGTACAATGATACATGATTTTTAAAAAACTGCTGTATTATGCACACATTTCATGTAGTGTCTAATATACATATCTAGGCATGCAATCTATGCATGTCTACTCAGTTACATTAAATTCAATGGGATTGACTTTCAGCTGAGTCTCCATGTGACAAACACTGAAGTTCCTACAAATCAGAAAGTTCAGGGTTTGACTCTTACCTCTGTTGGGACTTCACTGGATGGCCTTAGGCAAGCCTCTCTTTCTGCCTCAGTCCCTCTATCTGCAAGTTAGGGATGACAATACTGACCTATGTTACAGGGTTATAACTAGGTTATAGGTTGTAACCCTACCCTTACAAGGATTACAACCAGAGGGTATATATGAAGGGAATTGAATGGTATCATGTGAATGTGAGGCATTATGAATGAATGCCATAGCAGATCTGATCTCTGCTCTGCCTGAGCAAAGTTAGGATGTTGGAGGGGGACTAAGGAGACCCCTACTGTCAGAATCCCGGAATCTCAATTTGCCCTTTCCCTCTGGGCTCTGCTTCGTTAATCATAGAAGCTTGGGGGAAATGAGTTTTCCAAACCACAATATGTGGATCCCTGTTGTAATGCAAAATATTTCAGTGTGAGTTGGTCTTGAATGGGCATGAGCTTTCCAAAAGACCTGCTCCTGGTGCTGATGAAACCTGCCACAAGTGGTAAGTTGATATTGATCAACACTCCTGCTGCCTGAATTTGTTGGGCTGTCTTTAGGGACTGTGATGATGAGCAGTAGCCCTTCAAGTTTTACCACTACTGTTTAAACACCAAGGGGCTGTGTATAACCTCTCCTTACTATGCACATCAACACTGGCATGTAATGGTGTTCTTGGGAATCATGCCATTCATTAAGAGAGAGAAGGAATGCCAGTTGATCCTCTTCTATTGTGAAAGTGCTGCAAGACCTGTGCAACTTCCGTCATCTGACAAAAGACAGGAGTAATCATCCCTTTTCAGTATCTCCATGCCCTGAGATGACTGACGGCCATCTGCAGCATGTTTGACCCTAGGCCAAGATGTCTGCTTGCTAGCTGGTCTCTGCACGTAACGTTTATCTTTGTGTTACTAACATTCATAGCACATTTACTAGGATGTAAGTCCCACTGCCAAATATGAATTGGATCAACTCCATTAGGAAAGCCATAGCCTTAAGTTTACAAGAGCTGAGCAGAGCTATGAAAGAAATGACATTCTGGAGGGCTTTAATTCCTAGGGTCATCATAAATCAGAGATGACTCAATGGCACATACATCTGTGAAAGGGAGAAAATAGCAGGAATGGAAATGTAGCAGTGAAGTCCTTTCATAAATTTCCCCTCATATTTTCTGCCCACACATGCTGTGAAAGGTTGATTTATTTTGTGGGGAAACAGAAGATGGAAGAATATGGGGATGGGAAACCATGGAGGCTGAATTGCCTGTGTATTACTACTATTATTTTGAAATCTATCAGTTTCAACTACTTTTGCACCATTCTTCCTTATACACAACATCACTTTTTCAGAGCCAGAAGTGCAGTTCACATAGCAAACTCCACCCTGCCACAAGAAAGTGTCCAGCAGGGATCTCCGAAGATTTTGGACTTGTGATACCTTTGGGAGATCGAGAAATGGCTGTGGGTGCCACAAGATGATACCTAGTTAGTGGATTGGCCCTTTGTAATTTTCCTATCACATCCACAGATCCTAGCTGTATCTTATTCAACAAAACCTTTGTTTCATGTGTTTTGGACACTGCAACATCTCTTTAATAAGGGATTGTCTAAATCAGCTAATTGCTGGTACAACAGAGCAGCTAATATGGCATTTAAACACATATTGACAATGTTCAATTGTGTCTTCTTTTAGGGAGGAGGTTATTACACAGATATGTTGTATAAAGGAACAAGTCTTTATTCACTACTGAACATGTGCTTTAAATAATTTGCCTGTTTTATGGAAATAAACACCGAGTGTAAATGTATTCTCCATTTCCTGAAAAGCTGATATTACAACACTGGAAGGATAAACATTCATTTGTTATATACAGCACTTTCGATATATGAATGGGTGGCCTATAAACACCACCTTTAAATGGGTATTTATTTACGTATTAGGTTCCATTTTATTGAAGCCTATGTATAATAGCTAGAATATTGTATGCATTTCATACTAAGTTCATACTAATGCGTGTATGTGTATTAAAAAGTGAATGTTTTTAATTTAAAACATTTCAAGTTCCTGTGGATATCACATTGGGGACCACTGTGCAGGTGCCATTAGAAGGGCCCATGGATGCCACTAGTGCTGTGTTGGGGACCCTGCCCCACAGCAACCCTGCAGAAGTTGATGCCTGGGGGCCTCATTCAGCTGCCTGGGATACCACCCAGCTCTTTGGCATGTCCAAGGTGGCCCCACCTCCTTTCCCCCATCCACCAATCTTTTGTGCATTTGTTTCCCCATTCCAAACAATTGCAGCCTAAGGCATTGTTACCCACAGCAAGATCAGTGAGCTACAATATGCTAGCATCTGTTGGTATTTTGGCCCTGCCTACTTTTTCCTCCAGCCTTCCCCACCACTGGAGCACAGCCCCAGAGAGCTTCCCAAAATGGATTTTGGCCATCTTTCAGCACCCCTGCTCAGCCACATTCAATATCCTAATACACTGATGAGTGATTCCTGCATGAGATTCTTTACTGTCTGGCTAAACTAGGCTTCCCCTCACACATACACGCCTCTGCCTGTGCTGCCCAACCCTTCCCTTCAGGGTCAGAGCCAGTTTGACACTGAGCATACCTTTTATTTCTGCCCAAGCACTTAAAGCCGAACTTTCAGCATGTTAAATTCTTGGGGAGGGGGGTTGCCATCCAAATATTTTGCTCATTTAAGACCCTTGCGAATCAGACAACCACGGGGCAAACTTGCCCTCTGCTTGAAGTACAGTCCACCCCGACCTGAAGAGACAGCATTTTCTATGTCATTCTCTGCCAGGCCTTTGTGACCTCATGGCTTGAAGCAGCTCAAAGCAAGTTGATGATCACATTATGACATCAGAAACATCCTGCCCACTCCTCACCATTACCTTCAAAGTCCATGAAGAGGCAGCAGTTTTCAGTTTGTAACCCAATGATGTTTTGCCCGACAACTCCTATCAGTCCTAGAGTCAGTGATGAGGGATTTCTGCCAAAACACCTGAAGAGCCACAAGTTGCCCAGCCCTGTAGAAGAGAGTCCCCATTGTGAGTATGTGTGTATGGAGAGGAGGGGATCCCTGCAAACAGAAAATGGGCTTGAAAGGATAAGACAAATGTTTTCTCCCTGCATCTAGCTTTCTGCTAGAAGGACATTTATATGTATGTACATGTATTTGGGTTGGACACGACTTCGCGACTAACAACAACATGTATTTGGCTGGAGCAATATTCAGTTATAGAAGCCACTTTGCTGCCAGATGTGATAACTGAAGCTAATGGATTTGCACATGACATTTATGTGCTTCCCACTGAGAACTAGCCTGTCAAAAACAACAAACCTATGTCTGAACTGAACCTTTTTGAACTGAAAATGAGAATTCATATAGCTGAAGCAGCTCTAAACAAAAGGGTTGCCTATTTACCAGACACTGCCATTTCAGGAAGAATAGTTCCAGCTTGGCTTTCTACCTGGCATGCTGACTTTCTGTGTTTTAGGATTAGTTCTCTTCCTACCATAAAAAAATGTTCTTGAAATGACAGCATATTTCTGTGAGATGGCAGATATCCTTGCAAGGAATGCTTATGTTAATCAATTAGCTATTAACAGGGAAAGGGTGAGTCAAATTTACCCCCCCCCCCCCGCACACCTTCAGTCACAAAAGAGGTAGGAGAAGGGAACAGCAGAACCTCCTGCCAGGTCAAGTGGGAGGCAAGAAAGTTTACCAATTGTATCCTCTCCTCAAAATATTTTATTCAACATGTGATGGAGCCTCCCTCTCTACCTAGACACCATAATCAACAACTGAGGCCTTTCTCTGAGCTATTTTTCCAAGGGTGTCTTGAAAAGTGATAACACAAGAAGGACCTTCTCAATGGTGACCCCTCCCCCGTCACTCACTCAGGTCTACCTGGTGCCAACTTTGTTACTTTTTCAGCAACAGGTTAAAGATTGTCCTCTGCTTCCAGATGTTGGATGGCATATGAAGCATTCTTGCCAGTTGTTTCTGTCAGTTCCAGTATCTCTAAGTACTTTTAGCTGTTTAAGGGACTTTTTAATGCTGAAAGTATTATATTATGGTTTTATGATCATGTATATGTAGTTTGTATTTTTATGAACTGCCCTGGGAGCTTCAGCTGTTGGACAGTATGGAAATGAAATGAAATGGACTGCAGTACAAATAATGTGTCTGCTTATTTATGAGGGAGGTTATGTCCCACCACATGGTACAATGCACTCTTTAGACAACTGTAGCATTACTCTTAAACTTGTTGTTGAAAAGGATTTGCTGCAATGACTTTAGCAGTCTTTTCTGGCCTTATGATTCTAAAGGAAATGTTAACATTCACATACCCTTACTACACTAAAAAAAGATGAATAAGAAGAATATGCTCTGGGCGACTTGTATATTTTATGTTAGTTTTCACCAGTAAAACCATGCAAACCAATAAAGGCCCACAATAGCCACCCATTTCCACTGTTTTCCAAGTATTCCTATACAAACCTCCAAAAGCAAATCGACCAGAGAGAGAAGAAAGACCTCCCTCACCATGTGGAACCCCTTCTGTACAAAACAGGCCCTCCCTGTGTTGCGTTGTGTTGTATTATGTCGCGGGTGCGGGGGGTGAAGATTATCGCTCTGCCTTTTTCCTGGGGAGCTAGTTTTCCATGCCGGGGTGCCCGCCACGTGCCCGAGCGTCCCCCGCCTCGCATCGTGGAGTCCTTCGGGAGTGGGCTCGACCCGCGCAGCTGCCCCGCGCGAGAGCGACGCCCCCCGCCCCGATGACGCGGCCGTTTCTGCCTGGGCTGCGCCCCGCTCTTTCTTACGTGCAGCGGGACCAGCCGGGGCCGCTCGAGGAAGCAGCGGGCGGTGGAGGAGGCGGGGCCGGGGCCGGAGCCGGAGCCGGAGCCGGAGCCAGAGCTGGAGGGGGACGGCCTTGTCCATCCTCAGCTTTGCCGCGCCACACCCCAAGCCGCCACCACCGCCGCAGCGATGGACGCCGCCGCTTCGGGCAACAAGGAGCGGGAGGCCGCGCAGCTGCTGGCCGAGGCCGAGAAGCGGGTCAAGTCCTCGCATTCCTTCCTCAGGGGGCTCTTCGGGTGAGCGAGCGCGGGAGAGAGCGGCAGCGACGGCTCCTTCTCCCCGGGCCTGCTGGAGCCCTCGAGGGGCACCTCGCCCTCCGCACCGCCCCGGTCCCGGTCGGGGCGCGTCCCGCGCGACCCCGCCCTGCTCTACTTGTCGTAGGGCCCAGGCGGGCCGGGCAGGCTGGGTAGGGTGGCGGGTAGCGGGAGGAGAGGAGATCGGTGTGTGCTGGGACTGAAGGTGCTTCGCTGTGCTCTGCGATAACAGAACAGATGGCAGCATCTCTCCCGCAATCACAGCTTCTGCTTGCCTCTTGTGGCGCCCAGCCGGCTTCTTGTGGCTTTTGCCTAGCCCGCTTCCACCTCGGAGGCATGCTTCCGTCCTTGAGGGGCAGAGACGTCTCCACCGACCGCTGCAGCTATCTCTGCATCAGCCTCCTTCAGACTGGCACCTTCCAGGTGTTTTGGACTACCTTTTCCATTGCCCCATGCATCCTGAGGATGGTCCAGCCCTTCTTGGAGGGTGCCAGTTTGGGTAAAGCTGCTTTGCACACCGAGAGGGGGTGGGGTGGGGTGGGGGAGAATGGTACAGGTGGGAAATGTAACAGTATTACTATTGTATACATTATCTAGAAACGCTAGAAGTCCGTGCAGGAGGTCTGTGACACTTCATTGGAAAGCTCAGATGTTTACAGGAAGAGTCTATAGGGTTGCAATATTTTGTCTGTTGTGGGAAGATGGCCTTGATTTCTTGTAGCATGCACTGACGGGGCTAGCAGGTACACACTTTGTCACAGGAGTCTAGCTGACTGGTATATCTCTGCATATATGTGGGAGGAAACCCCTTGTAAAACCTTAAATGTCAGCCTTTAAAAGTCCATGAGACTCTTCCTTTCTCTGTGTGGCAACAAAATCGCAACAACCAAGCCTGTGGGGTTAGTTTTTATTGTGTATGTCTAAGACTTAAATGCCCAAGAAGCCTTTCCTGGTCTGGTGTCTTCCATATGTTTTGGATTACAACTCCTGGGATTCCTAGCCCCTGGCTATATTGGCTGGGGCACATGGATGTTGACATTCAAAATGTATGGAAAGCACCAAAATGGGGAAGGTTGACAAAATCCTTTAGGATAGCCAGGTCTAGCTGTAAGAGAAAGTGACTTACAAATAATAAATGGATATGAATGGGCCACTTAGTTTTTACCTTTTTGCTTGCCAAGAAAATGCCACAGATCTACTGGATCTCTTGGCATTTGTACATTTCCTTTTTCTTTTCCAATTGAGAATAGCATTTTCTATATTGTGAAGCAGGCTTTGTGCCATGCAAGCCTATGTCTCAATAAATCTGTTACTCGTTAAGGTGGGAGAGGGAAATATGTGGCCCATGGGCTGTATTCAGGAGCCTCTGGCCATTTTTGTTTCCCTGCCACCAGCATTGCTCTGGTGGTGGCAAAAAGGGGAAGATTGTCCTTTAAAACAGGGCACATGAGGAGCATGTGACTTGGCAGGAAGTAGAATCATGCATCTCCCAGAATTTTGGCAGAAAATTGTGGCAGGGAAAGAGGCAGCCCCTGGTGGGTTCCAGACTGTATGTGTGTGGAATTGGTCTCTGGACTTGCAGAAATTATCCAACCCTTCATTAAAGTGTTATGAAACATTTGCTGCAACAGACTAATAGGTCACTCTCTGAAATATGCCAGGACATCTCTGTATGTGACAACTTGAAGAAGCAGGCATGTCTGCCTGGCCCTTTGGTTTCAGGGTGGCCGAAAAGAACTGTTAGGTTAGTAGGTACTGGGGCATTACCTTCTCTGTGGCTGATTCCCCCCAGCCCAATCTATGGAATACCTTCCCTAGCAAGAGATGCATGTCTCCCTCATTATCGGCCTTTAGAACCAACTTGATTCCACTGTGCATAAGGAGAACTGTTCTGTTTATTGTGCCTGTTTGGCTTACTGCTGCTCTCACTATTCAAATTATTGTTATTTTATTATTTTAAAAGCTTGCACTCTTTATTTTATTGTTATTTACTGATTGCTACCTTGGGAGGATAAGCACTCTAAAAGGCAGGATAAAAAAAGAAGTCTATTCAATGAAGTGGAAAAAACTGAAATACCTGTTCCCACTGCCATGTGCTGAACCCTGGACAGCTCAGCCTCACTTAACAGAAACTCCACAGGGAGAAGAGGAGGATGGTTGCTCTTTTTGGTTGCTCTTTCTATTCTATCCTTCCCACCCTAGTTCTCATAAGCAGCAACTGAGACAGTCTACGTGTGTCTGGACTGTATCATGTTAGACTGCTTGATTGAATGCTACTGTTTTAGAACAATGTCAAGAGCAAGAAGTCAAGGAGAAGGGTTCTTCTAAATTTCCCTCTGGATATTAGTTTTCTGCATGCAGTCTTACAGGATGTGCACTTCTTTCCATTTGAGAACTCAATTCCATTTTGGAGAAGCTTTCAGGGGCCCTATTCCAGTGGTGGGAGAGGTGGAGGTGAAAGGAACAGAGCCAAAATACTACCACATGTTACCTTAAAACTCTTCTGCTATTAACTGATTCTCAGAAAAGGCAATTCAGGCTTTTAGAATGGTGGTAGTGGTGGAACATGCTAAAGTCAGAAAACTACCAGATGGTCACAAGAAAGGGTTCAGGCCAAGGGGAAGGAGTATGGTTTCTTTTTCCATAAAAGAGCTTCCAAATACATGGGCCTGCAAGTACATCCTAAACTGGAATAGTCCATTCAGATGCTTACCACTTCAGCTATTGATTGTGAGACCTGAGGACTAGGGAGGAAATGTTTGTTTGTTTGTTTACATTTATTAAAACTTCTATATAGCCTTCAGTCAGTCACAGGTGCAGGATAAAGAAACCCACATAAAACATGTTTGTTGAAGGTCAGAAACTTTTAGCATCAGAGCTCTACTTTTCATGAGGAAAATGTTAGAGAAATTGTCTTTGGATTATCTGCTAAGTAGCTATCCTGTAACTGATTCCACTAATCTGTTAATTCAGGTGTAGATCTGATTTTGTTCTTAAAGAGATTAGGCCCTCCACTGGTGTCAAAACAGGTTTGCTAGTATGATGGAATTGATGAAAGCTTACACTTTAGGGAAAAAATGTGAATTTTATGGATAAAAGATGCCTCTGGTGTGACACTGAGAAATCTTTTTCCACATACAAAAGTTAATTCTGGCATATCTGTCAAAACTGTTATAGCCCTTACAGTAAATATACAAATTGCTAAGTAATATTAAACTCTGAATGCTGTATGGGCAGGGGAAAGGGGCATGACCCCATGAGGAACACTACTGGGGAAGGGGGCATGGCCATCTGGGGAATCTGGCCCTCAGGATGGCCAGATTTGAGCCCATAGACCTGAGTTTCAGTACCTGTCTTCTAAGATGCATTTTGGCCATGATGCATTAATTCATTTGTGGTTTTTAATTAATGTTTCTTTAAAACAATTTAAATATTTTGTCAAGAGTGGTGAAATTAAAGGCGCCAGCTTAGTTTAAAGCAGAATGCACAATGAGAATGTGTGCTAACATTCTCATTGAAATAAAAAAGAAATGCCTTTTATGTTGGCAGGGTCATGCCTAGTCATTTTAGAAACAATTGTCTAGCATAGAGGAAGTATTTTGATCCCGTACACTCAGTGATCACCTGCTCCATAATTCTTCCACTTGCACCTTGGGCACTGTCAGCAGTCCATGTGTGATGCTGCTGTCGCATCCAGGCAGTGTTGACGTAATGGACATTAGACTTTCTGTTCACATTGGCTTGTGGAGCGGGTGAGGCCCAGGTAAGTTAGAGGAATGGACAAACCGAGTCTCAGGGTTGCAGCCAGCCTTGAATGGGGTCTTTGGTATGGTCTAAGGCTCCTCTTGCTGCCCTCAAGGCTTCCTGTGCCTTCTGGATTTTATTTAATTTCTTGACCTTCATTCTGTCTTTCTTTGGGTTCAAAAGAGGGGGTTTGTGTTTTGGAAACCACACCCCACTGTTGCCTTTGTATTTGGCTTCTTGGAAGGGTTACTTTTCCTTTAGTCCCAGCTGCTTGCCTTTTGGGAAATGGTTTTTTTGTGCCTAGCTGTGCCCACCATGGAAGCCATTTTATAGAAGATTTAGTCCCCTCAGATTGCACTGGGTTTTCCCACCTGTATTTTCCCGGACTAAATCTCCCCAGCCCATCTCACAGCTTGCGGCTGTTTACTGTTCCGTGGAGAGCAGACAGGGCAAAAATCTCCAGGGTAAGTGCAGGTGAGACAGGATTGTGGCTGGTGATCCCAGTGGTGGGGCTGCTGAGTGCTGTAGCTGCAGTGGGTGGGAGCAGAAGTGCCTCTGGAGCAGCTGTTGCGTTCAGGGAGTCATTGGTGGAGTTGCCCAGAGGCATATTTTCTCCGCCATGGGAGCCACTTCCACTAGATCCAGCAGGCATCTCTTAGGTGGGAAGCTCTGGCAGCTCACAAGTGTGCTTGGGAACCTCAGGGTAGACTGCTTGAGGTATGCTTTGTGTAGGCCTGCCCTGAGAATGGCTTGGCAGTGCCAACTGGTATTCAGGATGCGGGAGTGCACTTAGGAGCAGGGAGGTGAAATCATGTGCCATCCTTCCTCAACCTGGCATGATGTAGATGTGTTAGACTATGACTCCCACCAGTCCAGCCAGAATGATGGGACTTGTAGTCCAACATGGTTGGAGTGTGCTGGGTTGGGAAGACTGGCAAATGCTGGCAGGCGTTGCACTGTTTCTGGTCTCAATTCACAGTACTGGTTTTGATTCGTAAATCTTTTTATTGTGTGGACCTTGGTTGTCTCTGCCCAAGAGATTTCCTGGCTGTCGACATTTGTAGAAGTGAGTGGGAAAGAATACAGAATGGCTTTTTCTGTGATCCTTTTCATAAAATAATCCACCTAGTACAAGCCTCCAGTTGTTTCATAACCCGAACAATGCTTCTTGTTTAGAAAAGAAAAAGAAAAAAATGGCAGAGAAGTGCTGGGTATCTTAATGCTCTGCTTCAGAGCCATGGCCATTTTATGGTAGACTTTGCTAATTTGAGCATTCATGATTATACTTTTTAAGAAGAATGTTGTGTTTTTTTTCCTAAGCCTCTTTGAGCCATTTTGGATAAGATAGCACAGGATCAATGGGATTCATCATAATAAATCCCTGCCCGTGTTTCCTCAATAGATGAACTGGAAAGCAGGAGAGGATTTTCTTTCCCCCCCTTCTGAATCAGTATAAAACTAATTTAGTTCTGTAGAATTAATTCAGCTGCTTGGGGACTGTCTCCTCTGAAATGTTTATTTTATAACCCATTTGTGTATGTAATGCGGGGGTGGACAATGGATGGAGGACCCCCATCCTGTTTGTGGCCCCTACTGCCCCTAGCTCAATGGCTATCATTGCACATTCCCAGATGGTCTTTCTTCAAGCACTGACCTGACCCACACTGGCTTCAGCGAGGTGGCCGCCTCATGCCTTTGGACCATGTCCTGGGACTCTTGGGGTTTTGCTCCAAGGCTCCAACATTTGGCTGTGTTAATTGTTCCTTCTATGAAGAGGTTGTCAACCAACTTGCACTGTTTAGGGAAGGTATATTTTACAGGTAACTGGAGAATACTATGAGGATCCATTCCTATGGTCTCTGGGATGGTGTCACAAGGATCCTAGGATCATGAGGACGTCCACCTCTGCTAATGGAGAGGGAGGTCCACCCGCTGAGGTCCTACCTGGACTGTCACTGTGGCTGCTCTGCAAACAGTGCTTCACTGGTGGTAAGGGCTGAAAGGAAGGATCCTAGGACATGCCAGAACTGGATGTGGGGAGGTTTTTGAACCATCAGATCAAAAGAATCATTCTTTTAATGTGCCTTCAGAATAGGGGATAGAAACTACGCCAAGCTTTAGAGCTGACATTGTTATTTTGATGCCCAGTGAAGCCAGTGGTTCTGTCTTTTCTGCTATGCTTTTTAACACCTACATGAAACTGCTGAGTGAGTAATCCAGAGTTTTAGATAACATCACTATACAGATGACTACCAGCTCTATTTCCCTTTTTCATGGACTTGGGTGGAACAGTAATCCGTACCTATCTATTGCAATAGATGGATGAGGACCAGTAAATTTGAGCTTAGTTCACACAAGATGAAAGCAGAGTTACTGGGTAGTTTGTCTGCCTAGGTGAGTTGTGGTCAACATGTTCTGGATGGGATTGCACACCTCCTAAAAGACCAGTTTCATAGACTGGGGGCACCCGCTGATCCATCCTTCTCACTGGAGATCCATGTGATCTCTGGCTTGGAGAGCCTTCTGTTAGCTTGGACTGGTTCACCTCCTGCATCCCTCCCTGAGCAGAGGTTGCCTTGCTACATGATCTGCAATGTGTTGTACATAATGTTCTCTTTGAAAAGGGCCTAAATAGTGGGTACAGAATAGCGGGTATAGCAGCAAAGATGCTAACTAGAACTGGGTGTTATGAACAGATTCTGCTAGTGTTTTATCATTTTCACAGGCTCCTGATCCATTTCCAAACCAAGTTTAAAGTGTTGGTTTTAATCTTTAAAGCTTTTCCTTGCATGGCAGCTGAAGACTGCGTCTTCCCACCTGGGCAGTACCCAAAGCCCTTCTCTAAATTCCCCCACCAAATGAGGTATGGTGGTTGCCAATGTCAGAAAGGCACTTTTCAACAACACCCCCCACCCCCCAATCTGTGGAATCTCTCTCCAGAGAGATCTGCCTGAAATCTGCTTTAATGTCTTCTGTTGCTCAGCAAATAGTCTTTTATTTTTTACATTTCTTCAGGACTTTTAATTTATGAGATGGTTTATACTGTTGTTGCTCTGTGGACTCCTTTACTTTATATTGTTTAATGTATTTAATGTTGTGGTGTTGTCTTCCTTTGCTCTTCTGTTATATCAGTGGTCTTTCTTTACTATTTAGCTGTGTTTGATTTTTTGTGTTTCATGGTCTTTTTATTTTAATTGTAAGTATTTAAACTTTTTTTTTTAAATCTTAGTTGCCCAAGGAACTTCTGATATTGGGTAATCTATAAATTAAGAATGCAGTCTACAGTGTGACATTGCCTACACTCCCAATCTTATTTCTATCATACATTCAGGACAGCCTTCTTGGGAAGATTGCTGTTCGTTTCCCAACATGGCTCCATTCAGACATGTCATCAAGAAGCGAGATGCGGAGCAAAGTTGTCCCGTAATCTTGGTGGTCTGGGAGATATCCTGTTGTAGGTTGGAGCCCTAAGGTAATGTGCTCCAACCTGGTGCTTTCCATATGCTTTGGACTACAATGCCCAGTATTCATTACCTGTAGCCAGGCTGTTAGGGGCTGATGTGAATTGAATTCCAAAACATCTGGAGAACAGTAAGGGGTTTTCCTGCCAAACACTGCAGGATTCAGGAAAGGCTGCTGATGCTCAGGACCATGGACAGCTCAGTGTGGTAGCTAGTTATGAAGCCAAGCCAGCAGCATATTTGACAATAGTCTGGAATTGCTAGGTAGGCTTCTTAAGCTGTGCCAACTCAGAGGAAAGCTGGTTGGTGTCCATACCCTGTTCTGAACACAGCTGTTCTCATGGGGCTGGGGAGCCATTTGCTGCCCCTGAATGTGGCATGGTATGGAGGGTAGCCCCTTCCAAGTTATAGTTATAGGACCCTGCCAAGAAGTCAGAAGAGAACAGAGCTACTTTTGGCAGAGAAGATGGAGGAATAGCCATGTCCTTGCAATCCCTTTCCACAGGTCTCTCTGGCTGGGCAAATGCTTTGAAGGCACTCTTCTAGGATGCTTCCCAAATCCATTCTTCCCATCCTTCATGTCACCTGACCCCTCCTCTGACAGTAGTGGGCTAGTGTGCCTGTGAAGCTGACCTATGAGTAAAAATCCCAAATGTCTCTGGGGCTTTTTCAGGCATTTACAGTGCAAGTCCCAGCATCCACTGCAGAGATAACAGCTAAGTACTCATGCTTGTGTAATGTGAACCACTGATATGGAATCAGGTCGGCATGTTGTTTCTTATTTTTGTGGGTCCTATCAACAGATTTTCATGCTTGATTATTTCATCAGATTAGGAAGTTCTGCAACCTCCTCATTCAGGTTTTCCTTCTCTTTTACCTAGAGGAAACACGAGAGTAGGAGAAGCATGTGAAATGTATACTAGAGCTGCAAATATGTTCAAGATTGCCAAAAACTGGAGTGGTACGTATGTACATTTCTGTCTGTTTTGTAGGAGAGGGTGGATAACTATTTGAGGATCCCTGAATGCCTTTCTTTTGTTTAATGGTTTTATCTAACATTTTATAATGTGTAGTGATCAAGTTGTAATACAGAACAATACGTATTGTACATTGTCTAAAACCAACAACAAATTGCACATTTGCAATCCTGTAATGTTCTCTTACTTGATCATTGGTTTTGGTGTCCCATAAAACTTTCTGATACCATTAGAGATTATTTGGAGTTACTCACTCAGAGTCTTTGTCCTGCATCCACACTCCTCAATTATGCACCAAAGCAATTACAGGCTGGTGTATATAGCCACGACTCTTCATTCAGTAACCCACGTCATGGTTGCTTGCCTTGAATGTTAAAATGCACTCATCTCTGTATGCTCCAGAGTCTGGAAAATGTCTTTGCTCTTTGTGGATGACTCAGTGCATCATCCCAAGATGAAATTGAGGTGACTCAAGTGTCCTTAAGAGGAGCTCTTTGCCTCACTTTCAGCTCTTGATTATATGAGTAAAGGACTGATTATTTCAGGATGAATTACTTTTAAAGAAACTCTCAGGGCAGCCTTCTCCAGCCCCAGTGAGCTGGCTGGGCTGCAGTTGACTTGGGATATAGGAACATAGAAGCAGAGCGAGTCAGAAGGGGTCTCCCGGGCCATCTAGTCTGACCTCCGGCACCAGCTGGCTCCGCTCACAACATGCCCACCATGTGTACATCCAGCCTATCTTGAACACCCGCATCGATGGGGCCTCAACGACCTCTCGTGGAAGCCCATTCCACACCCTCGGGGTCCTGACTGTCAGGAAGTGCTTCCTGGCATCCAAATGGAATCTTGGCTCCCTGAGCTTTGCTCCGCTGGAGCGCATCCTGCCTTCCTCTGCAGGGGAGAACAGGTCTCTACCCATCTCTATGTGACATCCCCTCACATACCTGTATGTCGCCAACATATCCCCTCTGAGTCTCCTCTTCTCCAGGCTGAAGAGACCCAGTTCCCTCAGTCTCGCCTCATACCTCTTCCCCTGCAAACTGGCCACCAACCTTGTGGCCCTACGCTGCACTGACTCCAACCTGGCTATATCCTTTCTGTAATGAGGGGCCCAAAACTGAGCACAATACTCCAGTTGCGGGTGCACCAGCGTCATATAGAGTGGTAGTAATACCTCTCTCGATCTAGAAGCCACACTTCTGGCTATGCAACCAAGGGTGGCGTTCGCCCTCTTGACCACCGCATCACACTGCTGACTCATGTGAAGCCTGCAGTCAACCAGCACCCCGAGGTCCCTTTCACAAGTGCTGCTCTCCAGCCATTTGTCACCTAACCTGTACTTATGACACCTATTCCTATGCCCCAAGTACAAGACCTTGCACTTATCGCATTGAATGCCATCCTGTTGTCTCCTGCCCACTTCCATAGTCTGTCCAGATCCTTTTGGATCTGGAGTACCTGCTCCTCAGTTGTGGCCACTGCTCCAGTTTTAGTGTCGTCTGCAAATTTGATCAGAAGACTGTTCACCCCTTCTTCCATGTTATTAATGAAAAGATTAAACAGGATCGGCCCCAGGATGGAGCTCTGGGGGACCCCGCTTGTCACTGGCTGCCATTCCGATGATTCCCCACTAATGGTTACCTTTTGCTTTCGGTCAGTCAACCATGCCCCAATCCACCGGACAGCGCTTTGGTGTATCCCAAAACTCCTCAGTTTCTCCACCTGGATATCATGGGGCACTTTGTCAAAGGCCTTGCTGAAATCCAGGTAAACCACATCCACTGCATCCCCTCCATCTAGCCATCGCAAAACCTTGTCATAGAATTCCACAAGGTTTGTCTGGCAGGACCTGTTTTTGTGGAAGCTGTGTTATGTGTCTGTCAGCCTCCCTTCCCTATCTAGCATCACTAGATCTCTCTCTATTATGAGCCTTTCCATTGTTTTTCCTACAATGGACGTAAAGCTAACAGGTCTGTAATTCCCCATTTCCCTTCTACTACCCTGTTTGAAAATTGGGACCACTGATGCCACCCTCCAGTCCTCTGGACCTTCACCTGTTCTCCACGAGGCCTCAAAAATGGAGACCAGCGGGTGTGAGAGAACCCCTGCCAACTCTCTCAGTACTCTTGGGTATAACCTGTCAGGGCCTGGCGCCTTTGCAATGTCCAATGCCCTGAGGGGGGTGACTCTAATCTGTGCCCCTAAGTCCCTAGCCTCATCTAATCTCCTAAAATGGGCTGCACAGTCCAGTCAGAGAGCAGCGATTTAGAGCAGTGGTGCCAACTGAGCCATCCTGTGCATGGATCAGCTAGAGAGAGCCAGAGGCATTGATGCCCAGTTCTAGCCATGGCCAGTGCTGCATTTTCACCAGCAGATCTTCAAATTCTGTCTCCAAGCTTGGACTAGGTTGCCCCTTTTCTGAAAGGAAGGCTTGCTGGATGCTTCCTTCTGGCCGCAGCCTTGCCTGCCTGCCTGCCTGCCTGCCTGCCTGGCTTATGTCAGGCACTGGTTCTGGCATGTCATTCTGCTCTCTTCCAGTGCAGGGAAGCTGACCTAGAAGTGCCCAGACCAGGTTGGAAAGTAGGTGTGCACATATGCACACCCCGCAAAATTTTTTTGGAGCAGGGAATGGGGAGGTGTGGAGAAGGCAGATCAGCTGAAGTGTAAGGTGTTGGCAGCCGGTATACACAGTTCCAAAAGTGGGACATGGAAATGATGCCCATCTACCATGCAACAGTCCAAATAGTTTTGTGAGAAGGTAGTCGGAGGGACCTTACAGGAGTAGCATCCCTCTGTGTGGAGCATGTGGAGTGTCCTCTCCTTGGAAGAAATTGTGGAGAAATCTGCAGAATGCAAGTCTGACATAAAGGTCGATGCTCTTGAATTTAACATGGGCATGCCAGTCAGTGCGCAATACTGCGGCTTGGCAGTTATCCAACACTGTCCCATTCAGACTGTAACTGTTGCTGTAGAAATTGCACCAGCTGCCTCTTTGTTTCTGGGCCAAGATTTTGTTACCAGTGTATATAAGCCCCTGAACAATTTGGGACGTGGAGATCTGAGAGTGTGCCTTGTCCCATCCCAGCCTGCCTGGACACTGAGGTCATCAGAAGAGGTATTACACCTCGGTGGCTCTCCTGGACCTGCAGTCCATTTGGAGTCCACTTGCAGTGGAGTTGTTAGTGGGCAGGCCCCCTCTTTGTGCAGCTCCCCACTTGTTGATGCCAGGCAGGTGCCAGATGTTCCTTTGTTTTCAGGAACTGCTAAATACTGTTTTATTTAAACAAGCTCTTCTTGAATGACCATCTATGATGTATTAGTGTAACCTGAGTTTAAGTGTTTTCATTTTGCATTTTGATTGTATTTTCTGTATTGTTGAATGTTCAGGAATTTATTTTTTTAAGATATAGAGTGGTTTATAACTGTTGTAAAACAAATAAAGAAGAGGCTGCTTTTAGGCAGAGCCCACCATCCTCCTGGGCTCCTGCATTCACCCCCTGCACCCTCTTCCCATGCGGTTGGGAGGAATTCAGAATTGATTGTTTCTGCTTTTAATTAACCTGGCTTATTTTATCTGGACAGGGGGCCATGATTTACCTCTAACTTCAGTTAGCTTCAACAATCTGACTTAAAAATTCATGATTTGAAGTTGCCTTTTATGAAATTTAACCATACTTAGTGTTGAACTGAGATGCCTTGTTTAGACAAAACAACAAGGTAGGGTTAATTAAAAGCTCAAGGTTCCTCCTTCCAAACCCAGGCAGTATGTATTAGCTAGAGCAGTAATGTCATTTTAAGTGATTTCCGGGTGACAGTGAAAAGTATTTTTCCATGGAGCATGTTGGAACATCATCACTTTTATAATTACTAATATGGAGAGCATTTAAATGACAAATCCAGAATGAATAAAATGTGAAAAACCAATTTATGCTCTACGTTGGGAATATCTGTGGCTTTCAAATTTAGAGCAAAAATAGCTTTGCCAGTGAACGCCTGAAAGTGTGTGGTGTAGTGGTTAAGAGCATGGGACTGGGACTCAGACGATCTGGGTCCGAGTCCCCGCTCAGCCATGGAGCCAACTGGGTGACTTTGGGCCAGTCATAGACTCACAGGGCTGTTGTTGTGGGGATAAGATGGAGGAGGAGAATGATGTAAGCTGCCTTGAGCCCTTTGTAGGAAAAAGGCAGGCTATAAATAAATACATAAGTACAAAGTGAGACATCTGGAGTGTATGGGAAAGTTTCCTGTCATTTTGTCATCCAAGTGGTTGCTTATAACTTTGCACTGTAGACTGAAATGTTGTGACTTATTTTTTTTCCAGCGGCAGGGAATGCATTTTGTCAGGCGGCCAAGCTTCACATGCAGCTACAGAGTAAACATGATTCTGCAACCTGTTTTGTAGATGCAGGGAATGCTTACAAAAAGGCTGATCCACAAGGTATGATGCATTATGCATAGTGTGGCTATCTAAACAGGTTCCTGTTGTTAAGAAAGGCACATGGGTAGCATATTCTCTTCTAAGTGTCCGTACAAACAATTGCATGACTGAGATTTTTATAAAACAAGGCAACTCCAAGGAAGTCAAAATTTTGCAAGAAGAATGTGTTGATTTGGATCAATCCTGAAAGTTCCTTGAAGAATCTTGGAATAATTGTAGGATTGGGGCCAATTCACATAGTTGCTTATGTTGGCAATGGTGGGATATGAATGCATCTGACAAATGCTATGTTTAAAATGTTAACTGTATGTGGATCTTGCTAATATGAACAATGAAGCACAGATCCTTCCAAGTTATCCTGCCTTCCCTTGAAGAATAATGAAAAATAATACTTTACCTGCAGTATGGCTAAGAAAAAGAAAATCAATGTGAATGTTTTTTTTCTTAAATTGAACCCTGCTAAATAAAGTACATCTAAGTAGCGTGTTAATGGAAAATTGTGTCAATTTAAACAAAATTGAACTGCATGAATTGAAGCTAAACACATCCTTTTAAGACAATTTGGCTCATCTTTGTTTGAAGACCTTTTTATCTATTTGATAGAAGTGAAGGTGCAAGTGTATGGATTTGGTGCCATTGAATGTAAAATTGCTACTCAATTATTATGATAGGCCATTTGGTTCCTTCTAGATGTTTTGGTCTGCAACTCCCATCACCTGCAGCCATTGGTCATGATGGTTGGGGCTGATGGGAGTTGTGGTCCAAAATGTAATGAAAACGGGCTTTGTATGATGGCCCCATTTGCAGGGGCTGCCTGCCCCTTATTTGGAATGGATCGATCACACGAGTAATGTATACTTGTGTGGATGCACTGTCAGGTATTCTAAATGCAGGTCATGGCTCATGTTAGAAGTGCACTGGGTAGGGATGCACAAGCCTTAGGCTCGCCCCCACAGCCCACTGTGCATATATTCAGTACACTAACTTTTGTGTGAATGGGCTAATTATGTGCAGAAATGCTCTCCTGCAAATTGTGTGAGTGCTGGAACACCAATGTGAAAATCCTTCATGTGTCTGCATTCACTGCAGTGGAGGTAGCCAGTCCCTTTGTCTTTGCCAAGCAGTCCCCTTCCTTGAAGTATATGGAAAAGAAGCGAGTATTTGCAAGATGTCATAACATTTATTATCATAAGGGATTACTGGATAGCAACAATAGTATCTTATTGGAGTGGCCAGAAGGTGAACCTGGATCCTCTTGAAGATCTCTGGGTGATTGGCAATAGACTGGCAAGGATTTTTTACTCCAATTGCATCAACAAATTGACTCCCACTCCTCTCCTGTCTGCCTTAAATTATAGTACTGAAGTGAAGCAAGCCTGGAGTAACCAGGAATGGTTATTTTTTTAATGTACAAGAATGGTGGGCTCCATTCACTTCTGGTACTCAAACAACCACTTAACACCCAGAATTCTTTTCATTCTTTTGTACCTGGTTTGAGTTGGTGCTCTAATCGAGAAGCAAAATCCATCTTCTAAACTTGATGTCTGCCTATCCTATGTTAGAGGGTATCCAATCCTATATTGGAGCTGATCTGAACAGAAAAATAATTGAGAATGTGTTGATAAGAGCAACCTAGTTCCTTGTACAGCTGGAATGATAATGTTTGGATGACTGAGCTGATTTTATTCATTATTTCCTCCCCAAATGCATACAATACAGAGGCTATCAACTGCTTAAATGCTGCCATCGATATTTACACAGACATGGTAAGCTAGGTTGGGATTCCAGTTTGTGACCTGGCAGATTGGTGTTTGTTCTTTGAGTCAACTGTCTTTGTGTTTGTTGTTTGCACTGAGCTGAAAAGAAAATGCTTGAGTCCAAGTCTTCTCTTCCCAGGGCCGATTTACTATTGCTGCCAAGCATCACATTACTATTGCCGAGATCTATGAGTCCGAGCTAGTAGACATTGAAAAGGTAAGTGATTTTTCGGTGGTTTGAGCCCTTTCTGTATGTGACAAAGAATTAGCTGAAGGGGCACACTTTCCTATGGCCCCATTGAACATGATAGAGCTTACTTCAGAGCATGCACACTTAGTCCCAGTTTGTATATAACGGCATGTGCTGGGTATGTGCCATTACCATTTGGAATATGTAGCCTGATCTGAGCTTGCTTTGAGATGTCATGGATTAAGCAACCTACAGTTGGTTTCTAGTTAATTCTGGATTGCTTAACCCATGCTTAATCCAAGATGTCTGTGTTCAGATGTTATAGTGAGCAAGCCAGTTGGGAGTTGCATATTCAAACTGCAAATTCAACATGTCCTGTGGCAAATCTTGGTTTCATTAACCGATGATTTGCCACCTTTATGTATTTATGTATTCATTTATTTAGAAAATTTCTTTGCCGCCCCATTTTCCGAAGCCTCGGGGCGGCTCACAAAACATTAAAATATAATACATTAAAAATATAAAACGAATTAACAATATAAAGTGTATGATTCTATGATTATTGCTGTCAACTGCCTAGAGAGCTTTGGCTATGGGCAGTATAAAATGTAATAATAATAGTAATAATAGTAATAATAATAGTAATAATAATAATAATAATAAAAAATAAGTCGAGTGGGGCCATTGGATAACACCGCAAAGTTTCCAGGGCCAGCCCAAGCCATTTTGTTGATTGAGACAAAGATGGTGCCCTTCTTCCCATTCCATGCACAGAAGCTGACTGGACCACCAGCAGCATCTTATTTCTGCTGATGTTCCAGTCAGTGTCATTTGCTGAATCTGGAGGGCAGTGGGCGGACAGATTTGTGTCGTGTTCTGATCAGACCACTGCATGCTGCTTCCCAGCTGCCCCTGCCTGGGGCAGTTGTGTCAGTCCACCTAATGCTTGACTGCATTTTCTTCCTTTGAGGTTGAAGTACTGGAAAGGGCACCAGTTTGGGGAAGGCTGGTGCATTGGACTTGTGCATATGCAAGACAAATAAGTCACACAGAATAAGACCTAGTTTCACCTTTTCAAAATAATGCCTGGGGGCAGGGAAGAGAAGTATTATTATTATTATTATTATTATTATTATTATTATTATTATTATAACATTTCTATGCCGCCCCTTGCCGAAACCTCGGGGCGGCTTACAACATGATAAAATACATTGAAATACAATAGTACATAATAAATTACCATTAAATATAAAAATACAAAAAATACATTGATTTACAAATATAAAATTAAAATTATCAGTATAAAATAAAAATATAGGGGGAGAAAGAGAAGGAAGAAGAAGTTGCCCTGGCCAGATCATATGTTTTAACAATTGAAATGATGTTTAAATAAAAAGGTCTTTACCTGGCGCCGAAAAACCAGTTGATGGTTTTGGTTGGACAGGAGTCACTTTGAAGAAAGGCAATATAAGTACAGTGGTACCTTGGTTCACGAACTTGGTCCATTCCAGGACTCTGGTCATGACCCAAATTGGTCATGAGCCAAGTTAAATGTCCCCATAAGGTACAATGTAAATAACGTTAATCCGTTCTGTAACTATTTTTTTTTAAATCAGAAAAATGTAAAGCAAAGTGACAAAGAACAAGAAAGATCATGGCCATCTCCCCCACCCCCACCACCCTGAGCACAAGCACAGCCATCTCTCCCCACCAGCACAACCGCGATTGCACCCCTCATCCCTGCACACACCCCTCATTCCGGCATGTGGGGGGGAGACGGGCGCAATCACGGGCGTGCTGCGGGGGAGAGACAGGTGTGAACATGGGCACACTGGGGAGGAGGAGAGACAGGCGCGATCGTATTGGGGATGGGGGGAGATGGCTGAGATCATGGTTGCGCTCCTGCAGGAAAGACGGATGCAATCACGGGTGCACTCATGCAGGAAAGATGGGCGCAATCTCAGCCATCCCACCCCCCCGTCCCCAGCATGATCACGGGCATCTCCCCACTCAGGGTAGGGGGGAGATGGCCACAATTGCAATCGCCACCCAATGTGGAGTTCACGACCTGAGTCAAAATTTTTATGAATTTTTTTAAACAAATTTTATTATTTTCTCCAAAACTAAAAACAACAGTTATTCAGGACATCGGATATACTGGGTCGACATCACGCTCTTTTTTTTTTTTTTTTTACATTTAAGAACTATATTGAATTCTACACATAATTCCATTTCTCTAACCAATGATAAAAAATATTCCAAGTTTGAGAAAAGTACATATCTTCCTTCTCCTTCAAAGACAAAATCAATCTGTCCATCTCCGTGCAGTCCAAGATCTTTTTTAGAATCAACTCTTCATTAGGTGGCTCTTCGCTTCTCCAATGTTGAGCAAATGCAATCCTCGCCACAGTAGTTATATGTAATAGTCAAATATATAGCTTGTTTATCAAGATTATCAGGAACAATACCTAACAGAAAGACTTCAGGTTTAAATGTTAACAGTTTATGCAGCATTTCCTCAAGCCACTTATGTATTTTAACCCAATATTTTTTTGCCTTAACACATGTCCACCACAAATGATAAAAAGTACCAGGTTTGTGTTTACATTTCCAACATCCATTCGACATATTTGGAAACATTTTTGCTAATCTATTTGGTGATAGATACCATCTATAAAACATTTTATAAAGGTTTTCTTTATATGAAGATGCTAGAGTTATCTTAATATTTCTTTCCCACAGCTTTTGCCATTTCTGTAACTCAATATTATATCCAAAGTTTTGTGTCCATGTTATCATAGTCTCTTTAACTTGTTCATCTACCATTTTCCTGTCTAAAAGAAAGTTATACAACCTTTTAATCATTTTTTCATCTGATTTTAAAATCATTTGATCAAATGCTATTAGTTCCTTATAAAAACCATACATTCTATAATCTTTAGTATATCTCGATTGTATTTGAATCTTATGCCACCAAGAGAGATCAATGCCATGTTCCTGTAATTCTTGATTCGGCTTCAGTTTTCCGTCATTATATAAAATATCCTCATATCTCACAATCTTATTAAAATTCAAAGCATTTGGGTACTTAAGAGCTTCCACAGGGGAGAGCCATCTCGGCAACTTAGTATAGAGTTTAGTCTTTAGCTTCTCCCAAACTGACACCAATGAGTTTCTAACATAATGACTTAAAAAGTAACTTTGTGTCTTACATTTCTCATACCACAAAAATTTTTATGAAATTTTTGTTCACGACCTGATTTGGTTGTGAACTGAGGCATTCGTGAGCCAAGGTACCACTGTATGTTCCAAGAGCAACTACCAGAGGTAGAGGTGCTGTGATACTGACTTTTTACTTTTCTTTTCCCCCAGGCCTTTTCTTAGTGTGGAATTTGCTTTCTTCTCATTGCTGCACACTGAATTGATGCTTCTCACTACAATATCCACCATGTCTAAATCTCTTTTGGGATTCATTGCCATGAATTCAGACTTAATAATTGCATGTGTGCACAACCTTTGCCAGATGAGAAAGCCATGGCGGTGCAAAAGCTAGTCCTAAAGGAACCAGTTTTATGAGGTGTTAAATGCATATTATAAATTAAGGAATGCCATTCAGCTCAGTGGGACTTATTTCTCAGAGAAGTGGCTAAAGAACTGTAGCAGTCAATATGCCTGGGATTTTACTGAAAGGAAGCCGTTGAGTTTAACTTCTGAACAGATGTGTATAGGATTGTGCTATAAGACTGCTGTGTTCAGTTGTCTGCTTATTTATTGAAAACAGAAGTTTGCTCTAATTCGGGGTGCGCTTATTCCACAGATTTTTAGAATTGAGGGAGGAAGAATTACTGTCTGAGGCAGGCTGTACGTGAAGTGCATCTGCTTTAGAATGAAAACATTGGGAAAGAAAAGGGCACTACTGACACCCACTGATGGAATGTGCAGAGGGCAATTTTTGGCAGTCCCCCCGTAGCTCATTCTGTGTCCTAACGATGACCTTAGACAACTGGAGGACCCTCCAGAATAGCATGGGAGGTGAGAAAGGGGGAGGAAATTGGCAAATTTGCCTCCCAGCTTCTTGTAATGGGACTCTCAGTCAGATCAAAATTCTTCTGTGAATTAAAGGGTCTATTTGGGTTCAGAGTATTAGTTTATAGAATGAATGGTATGTGTGCCCAATAAAATGTAATGAATAAAATGGATATACATAATATTCATGCAAGAAAATTACATGTGAAAAGTTTAGCTTAAATGATGGGAATCTTGCACTTTCTATTTAGCTGTGGAAGCTGACAAATTGTAAACTTAATCTGCGCAGTCTGTCCCCAAAATGCTCATTCTGAAAATGTTCATGTTGAAAGAGAAATGATTCAATTTCTTCCTCTTTAGGCCATTGCCCATTATGAACAAGCTGCAGATTATTACAAAGGGGAAGAATCCAACAGGCAAGTTTTCATTAAAGAGCTGATTTCTGGATGTTGAAAGTATGAATCAAAGTATGAAAGTATGAATCACTTTTTCCATGAAAAAGTGGAATTCTTTTTTTTCCCCTTTGCTCATCATGAAATAGAATTTCCTCTTTCCCTCTTGTAAGGAGTAATAGAATGCCCAAATCCTACATTAATGTTGGGTTGGCATTTCACTTGTCTATCTGTCAGTTTCTATACCAGAAGGAAGGGCACATGCATAAGATAGCTGAAAATGGCCTAAATGTAGCATGTAAATAAAAATATATGGAGATGGCCAAATGCCAGCATTCCATCTGTTTGCATGTCAATAGAGTGATGATTTCTTGGGTAGCTTAGGTTCTTTCCAAGGAATCCTGCCATGCATTGGTACACTTTTATTTTTTTTAAACAAGAACCTCTGTTCCTGTGTTATTCAACTAATTATACCTTTTGTTTCTAGTTCCGCTAACAAATGTTTGCTGAAAGTAGCTGGATATGCTGCTCAGTTAGAGCAATATCCAAAGGCGATTGAAATCTTTGAGCAGGTAAGTGCACAACATCCTGGTTTACTTCTGTAAGCAACACATGTACAGACATGTCAAATTATCCACATGTAGCCAGATCAGCACCGCCCATTGAAGAGGGAGGCATCAGCAGTCTCTGGGGTATCCTTTGGTTTCCAGGTATATTAAAAAGTTGTTAGAGTACCCCCTTCCTTCCCAATAGGGACTCAGCTGGATGGGTGGCCACTGAATACCTCCTAACTCTTGGTGTAACCTTCCCTGTCTGCCATGGAAACTGGATCAGAGGGGCAGCCTAGAAAATGAGTTACCCTGAATTGATTTAGGGCATGTAGAAGAGATGAGCTGCTGGAAGGGTGAAAAGGACCCTCATGCTGGGCTGGTTCTGCTGCCACCTGTGCTCTGAGTGGATTTCTCTGATTACCCTTGCTGGCATGGCTTTTCGTCTTGTTCAAACTCAGGTGGCATGGCTTGTTTGGGGTGGGCAGTAACCCTCAAGTCAACCAACAACAGCTTAAGTAGCATGAAACAGCAAGGGTAATAGGGAAATCTCACTAGCATGTGACAACATCTCCTGGCCAGTTCACAGGTATATCTAAGCCCCCCTGCAAAGCTTAGCAGAATGTGCTAGCCACCATTTTGCATATGCAAGCAGTGGGCAGCTTGTTTGGTTTTAAGGTTATTTGAGGTTGCATGCCCCCTCAAACAACCTGCAATGTAGGGTTTGCATGACACAGCAAACCACAGCAGTTAGAGATGCCCTTAGGAACCCAGTATGACACAACAGCACCTTCAGCTAAATGAATCCACAGAGAGCTGTCAGGTCATGCAGTCAGGGAACTGACTTGAGCATCAAGAGTTGGACTTTTTGGGCTTTTTCTTAAGAGTAGAAGCTTCTGTAAATCTCTCCCTGCTCCACCCTTGGACAGACGAGTAAGAGCACTCCATATTGCACTGTAGATCCCAATCATTAAGGGTCATATTGGTTTACAAACTGGCAGCGAAATTCTCTCTCTAACTTTCCCCAGAGTCAGGCAGTGGAAAAGAGCGTATGAACAGTTTTGCTGACAGATGTGGACCAAGTCTTCTGCTGCTACTAAATATCTGTCAGTTTCTACATCTTTCCACCACTAGGATCTCTGACCTGATTTTCAGACACTTTTAGATCAGGCTCAATATTTAGTCAAGACCTAACTATTGATTTTGATTGCATTATTTGGCCAAGCAAGGCTGTGAAGGAGACTCAGGATATGAGTAAATAGGGTTCTATTGGTGGTAGTAAAATAAGTTATAAAAATGAAATCATATTTTAAGAACAAAGAAATAGTGGAGACATTAATGGCAAAAATGAGGGTTCAAAGGTTTGAATGGCAGGTCTTTTCTTACTGAAATGCTTGAGTTTCAAATACCAGGATGGAAAAGCACCAGGAAACAACTGGAATAATACTGTACTTTGCATTCTGCTTTTCACTGTCTTTATCAGACTGTGTGTAATTTTTCTCTCCTTAGGTTGGAACAAGTACTATGGATAATCCATTGCTCAAGCACAGTGCAAAGGATTATTTCTTTAAGGCAGCCCTGTGCCACTTCATAGTTGATGAACTGAATGCCAAGGTTAGTGCAAGCCACAGTGCACAGTAGTTGGTCAGTACACCCTAGTTTGCATGGGATTTGAAGAATACACAAAACCTGTTCAGGAATATTACAGCACTGATACCATCTGTTCTTACAGAAAACAAATTATCTCCATATGAGTCCCGCCTCCCAAACCAGAATACTCTTTCTGTGCTTGCCTGTGTTTTCATGAAGCTATAGAGCAATGAAAAATATCCTATCTAGCCATCTGCTTTGCGTGTTCTTCGGAGCTGATCACAGTTATGTGCGGCTAACGCAAGGGTGTGGAACCTCTTTCACCTTGAGGGCTGCGTGAGTGCAGGCACACCCCCACCTTAAAAGTCCGCTTTAAGCCTGACCAGTGGCTGTTGTTGTGTCACATGCTTATTTTAGTTGGCATTTTTCATGTTTACAAGAGTAGGCAGGAGGCAATTTGTGCCTGCTTAAAAAATAATCCAGCCAGAAGGAACAGAAGATTTTTTCACACCTCTTATATTTTATTCGTTATAATTTTGTCTCATTTCCCAGTCAGAAAAGTCCACAGAACATGTCTATGCAAGTGAGCGCAGAAAGTTGCTATCTTTACAAAGGATTTTGCAAACCAAAACTTGATATAAAACAGTTTATTTAGACCAATGCAGACAGGTTTTCCATCTCATCCAGGATTGTGTACTCTGACAGGCAGCAGTGGTCAGGGTCTCCAACCAAGCCCTTTCCCATGACTTGTGTCCATGTGGTCCTTTTAAGTGGCGATGCTGAGGGTTGAAACTGGGACCTTCTGCATGCAAAGTAGGGTTCTATCATAAGTTATTTAGGACATCCCCCAAGTGGTCCATTTGCTCATATGACCTGAGGGCACAACAATGGGAATTTTCAGATCCAAAAAAACTGGGGTCAGACAATACAACAACCCACACTCCAGCTTTGAATATGGGTTGTTGCTGAACAGTGGGCTTTTGTGTTACCTGAACACAGCTGTGCCATGAACAACCCATGAAGAGACTTCCAGTTTGTTGTTAGGTTGTGAACTGTGGGTTATTTATCGTGGTTTATTATCTTGGCTAGGTTTAGACAACATGAGAACCCACATTTCAGCAACCACTCATGATAGAATGGTAACCCACCCTCAATCCTTGAGTTTGGGATGTTGTCTTGTCTGAACCCAGGCAAAGTCTCTTCACATAGAAGATTTACCGATGAAAAGGTCTGCCATATTTGCAACGTTTGTAGCCTGGAGGTCAAATTCTCAGTCAATGACAGGTTGAGGTGCCTCTTTACCATACAGGCAGCCCTGAGTTACTAATGTCTGAGTCACAAAAAACTTGTACTTGCCAACAAACTGCCATAAAGCCTATTATTTTTTTAAAATTACTGCAGAAAATTGTAATCACCATAGAGAGAGTGGAAGCAAAAGTGGGGAGAGAGAGAGAATCCTCCGAAGCATGCCTTCCTGGCTTGCCCATCTGGAGAGGGAAATCTCTCTGGTATTTCTTTACTGCAAAGAGGAGGTGCTGGTGAGTTTGCAGGGGGGCTAGAGTTATTCATGGTTTTTGCACTTTCACAAGGGTCCTGTACTCCTAACCCCCGCCGACTCTATGTGATCTGACTGACTTACACATTTGACTTGCAGACACATTCCCATTTTGTCAGGGATGGAATTCATTTGTAACCCAAGAACTGCCTGTAATTTGTTTTTGCTGGCATGTTGTTACTATAGCTGCAGTTTTCCAAAGAAATGTTTTTGATCAGATAGCATCTGCTTGCTTAAATAGTAAATTTTAAAGTTGCTGCTCTCTTTCCAGCTTGCTCTTGAGAAATATGAAGAAATGTTCCCAGCATTCACAGATTCAAGGGAGTGTAAGCTCTTGAAAGTAAGTGGAACTTCATGCTTTCATGCGCAAAATTTAGAAATTCTTGCCACACATCCTCTTGTGATATTCTAATAAGGATCTGTCAAAGGGCTGCAGCCTCTACTCCTGATTGCAAGGAACACGGCTGGCCCCGCAGTGTTTGTAGGCTTCAGTGGCTGGGCTGCTTCTCGGTCCAGTCTTTCCCTTGGTGTCCGACTGCCTTCCTCTTCCATCCACCTGGAGCTGCTTCTTGCAATTTCAGCGGAGCGTGGAGTGCCCTCCTTTACTGACCTCACGTTCCAGCATCCTTGCCCATCTGAGGTCACTGTCCGTGGTAAAGAATGGTTTTTGTAGGCCAGGATAGCTGGAACAAATAGCTTTCTATATTGCAGAAGGATATGGTTGCAGAAGGATTACATTTGCTCTCAAATAGCCCATGCTCATTTTATTTATTTTTTTCTTGTTTCAAGTAGCAAAAGGCCCTTTTCAGTTTCATAGGACACAGAAAAAAAAACTTAACACGCCCATCCTCCTTGGGAACAATAGGAAATTGGTTATTTCTGCTGATTAACTCTTTGTGTCATTCTGTTAGAAATTATTGGAGGCTCATGAGGAGCAAAACTGTGAAGCATACACTGAAGCGGTAGGTAAACCTCTGTTTTACTTCTGTAGATTGTATTGGTCTAGATTCTTTCTCAGATCACTTTCCAGATCCATCAGCAATTTATTTGTATGTGTTTGTGGGGAGGGGTTACTTTGCTTTAATTCTATTTTAAACATGAGGTTTATATATTATGTTCTATTGTGTTATTATGTTGTAAGGTTTGCTGTGTGGTTTTGTGAACTGCCCAGAGAGCTTTGGCTATTGGGCAGTATGACAATTTAATAAAAATACCTGATAATACAGCCAGCATAATTGGCATACATTTGAGTCAGATCCAAATTAACAGCCCAAGCTGGTCCTTATCTAATCAGAAGTAAATCCCATTAGATTCAGTAACAGTTACTGCTGATAAATGGTTATGGAATTGAAGTCACAGGGACTGAAGGGCAGTTGTGACTGCTTTGCCCTGCTGATCTCAATGGGACCTGTTATTCTGGGATCTGATCTGCCCAGTGTTACCTATTTAATAGCATGAATTGTTGCTGCTGCTGGGCTGGTGTGCCAAGCAGCTCCTGTGCAGCACCCCTATTGGGCAAGGTCTGTTTGAGACGTGCAGGTCACATACGGGCTAGTGCATCTCCTTGCCAGGGGCAATTGTCTTTGCACAGATACAGTCTTTTATGGGATGATATATTCTTTCCTAGCCTCCTCTTATTTTACTTACTTATTTCATTTCTGTACTGCTCAATTGCCAAAGCTCTCTGGGCAGTTCACAAAGCTCATTTAAAAAAAAGATGCATTGTATTAAAAACCTAAGACATCAGTATAAGTTCACAATACAAAATTTAAAACCTCATATTAAACAGGTGTGTGTGTGTGAGAGAGAGAGAGGGAGAGAGAAAGAGAGAGAGAGAGATTTAAAGAAGAGAAGAAAAAAGTGGGGAGATGTGCAAGTTTCAGAGGAAGGTTAGCTTGTACATTTTTTTTGCATTCTGTGGGCAACAGCGAGGAATAAGATCTCTTTCAGATCATGTGGAAGATTGCAGAGAACAATTTTCTCTGTGAGAAATTGCACAATTACCCTTCCACGGGGAAGCAGCCTTGTAAATAAGCCCACAAAGATGACTAGCCTGTCAAAATATTTACTAGCCTAGTGTGGCACAGAGCACTGTGGCGGCCCATGTGTTTTCTGTGCCAGGCAGAGAAGTACACACCACCAGACTTTGCATGGGTTTCCTGGTCGCTGCCAAGCAAATGCTTAAAGACTTGCAGAGAAGCGTGTTTCAGGTGTGCTTTCTATTTTCCTTGACCCTTAGATTTTCCAAAGCTGTTCTTAGGGGTGGGTAGCTAGAGGCATGGAGGCTCCAGAAAAATTAGGGAAAATTTCCAAATTTCACTAACATCTCTGGGGAAAACATTTTTTATATCCCATTTCTTTTGGTGGTTTTCTCCACTTTTCCAGGAATATGTCATCTAGCAGCAGGAAGAGTTGGTTTCCATTCTCTGTCTCTGATTTTGTTGCAGCTTAGAGATCACAGGAGTGTTAATCTTATTTTCCTTGTAGGTTGTTTAAATTTAATAGATGAAAGTAAAATAAAAATGCTGCAGTTATACTTTATTTCCTAACCTGTTCAAACCTATGGCTAGGTTAAAGAATTTGATTCAATATCCCGCTTGGACCAATGGCTGACAACCATGTTGCTTCGCATCAAAAAATCCATTCAGGGAGAGAACGACGGGGACCTGAAGTGACCGATCAGTGCAATTTGTGGCATTGTAACTTGTCTTTTGGAGTCCTCTGTGTTGTGGGCAAGGGCCTTTATGGGATAATTGATCAATGCTTCTAGCTTGACTGATTGGTGTCCTGTTGCGTGTCCTGTTGTGGCTCATTTGGTGTAATTATGGACATGAATTTGTATATTTACAAACCTTACTGTTGGCTTTCATTCCCAAATGCTGTTAGGTGCATCCCTATACCTCGCACACATTTCCCCAGAACTAAGCCTCACCAAGTTCAGTGGGGTGCTCTGCAGCATATTTGTGCACAGGGTTGCAGCCTGTACAGGCTGACTTCAAAGTGAGTCCCGCTGTGAGTTGCGCTTCCTTCCTCACACCTGTGCTTTGCACTGCCTTGGTCTTAGGGACCTCGCCAGTTGACCTGAAAGGGTGTGCTCATAATGCCAGGCTCTCCACCTCCCACCACGGGTGTGGTGTCTCGGAATCAACACAAGTCACCTACAGTGCATTATGGTTCCTCGAAGGTACTTATGACATTCATATATGCATAGCAGAACACAACTTTGTGTATTTTAAGAGATCCAACTGGCATCCCTTAAGTGTGATTTGCATTATTGCTCAAGAAACTGCACCCAACCTGACCCAGGAGGGGCACTAATAGCCAAAGGTATCTTCACAGTGTACTCCTGCACAAGTTTACTCGAAAGAAAGTCCCTTTGTTTCCAGTGGTGCATAGTTCGAAGTGAGCAAGCCCTGTTGAATTTACTCCTGAGTTGACATGTATAGGTTTGCACATTGAAGGAATCTTTGTACTTTAGGATTGCAACTTTAAAGATGTATATATTAGCCCCATCCAGCTCAAAAACAAGAGTATATACCATGGATGAGTTAAAAATGTTTACTGTAAATGTCAGTTACATAATTTGAGATTACTGACAGTGACAGAATTTGTGAAGTCTCTCACTTTCCTGATACTGGCTTCAGAATGGGGGCTCTGATTCAACATCTATTCACTCCAATAGCTTAGAAAGCTCCAGCAGTTGATGTGAATAAAGCAGTCTGAATTCTTTGCATATTGCAGGCCTGTAGAGGCTTCAGTCAGACTGCTTGTCAATATGCAGAGTCCAGAAATGCAAACAGGGCCATTCACTTATAAAAAGAAGAAAGAAAAACAGACCTTTTATTTTTCTTTACTGATGGCATGTCTTCTTTCCTAGACTAGGCACAGTGAAACTAGCCTTCCCCAACAAGCCGGTGCACTCTGTTTCATTTGGAATTCAATTCCCATCAGCCCCATCCAGCATGATCCATGCACAACAGTCATGGGCACTATTATCCAAAATATCTGGAGGGTATCAGGTTCGGGAAGGCTGCTCTAAATCTTAAATCCATGAGCCCAAACATGGCAGAAAAGATAGTTTGATCAAATCATAGGGCTGGTGGAAAGGTTGTGATTTTGATATACAGGGCAACCTACACCTGAAGATAGTACAAGTGTGTGTTAGTGTGAAAGACAAGATACTGTTCCAAACCACTTCGCCAGGCTTGGTCTACACATGCAGCAGAACGAGGGGGTAGAGCCACAGCCCTATAGACAGGCTCATACCACTTCAGGCAGCTGCTGACAGATGGAATTAACGGATGTTCTGTAAAACATCTGTACATCCTCTGCAGGCAGAAAATGGGCGCAGCAGGGAGCCAGTTGGCCCAGCCCTTCTTGCCCACCTGCATGGGGAAGTGAGACCACTGGCCAAGGTTTCTCACATATTATCCATCATAGCAGAACGTGATTGCGTGCATGTGTGTGTGTGTGTGTTTCTTTGTATGTCGTCAGCTGTGCAATTTCCTCTGGCCCAGCCTAGTGGGGTCTGATGCTGACTGCCCTACCTGAGCAGGTCAGTGCTCACTGAACAAGTCTCATTTCCCTACAGCAGCTGCTACCAATTTCTCCCTG
Source organism: Varanus komodoensis (assembly GCF_004798865.1). NCBI lineage: Eukaryota > Metazoa > Chordata > Lepidosauria > Squamata > Varanidae > Varanus > Varanus komodoensis. The sequence goes on from NW_025336010.1 coordinate 4,923,073, forward strand.
TGGTGCCCCCCCCCGTTCCCTGTTTTTCTGCAGATAAATAGCAGCATCCTTTCTCTGTTGGCCCTCCTCTTCAAAGGGTGCTGCCGTGCGCGCGCGCGTGTGTGTGAAAGAGAGAGAGAGAGAGAGAGAGAGAGAGAGAGAGAGAGAGAGAGAGAGCCTCTAGAGCATCATAGTGCTGGCTGCCATTTCTTTGATGGTTGTGCTGCAGCTGTGCTGCACTGCAGGGCATGGAGGGGCAAGTCATGTGGGGAGGGGGTAGATAACCCTACCCAGCCCTCCACAGGTAAATGACAGCAAGGGGATGGGGACTGTGGGCCAGTGCAGTCCATCCATGTTGCAGGGGATGGGTACACAATCTCAGGCCCAGGGTTCCAGCCCAGACCTTTGGGGGGCTGCCAAGAGGGCCAGGCACACTTCCCCCCTTTTCCCCACCAACAAGCATTTCCTGCCTTTTGAGCTGCTTCTTCCCCCTTGTTTGTGAAAGGTCAAAATGACTCACCAAAGGCCTGGTTACTAGCAGCAAGAACTTTGGTAAAATGTGATACTTCTGGTCCTACCTCTTTTGCATTTGCTCCCCACTCAGTACTAGAATGTGGCCCCCAAAGTTTCTTTGAAATGCTGTTCAGCCCTTTCTGGGGAAGAGGCCCAACTCCTCTCTTGTAGGGGAACAAAAGAAGAAAGTGGGTAGCAGAAGTGGGTGGGTGAGCATGGAGGATGGGTCAATAGCTTTTGCAAGGCTCTGAGTAGATTTGACTGTGTGTGTGTGTGTGTGTGTGTGTGTGTGTGTGTGTGTG
>NW_025336010.1:4923966-4978514 GCF_004798865.1 Varanus komodoensis
GTGTGTGTGTGTGTGTGTGTGTGTGTGTGTGAGAGAGAGAGAGAGAGAGAGAGAGAGAGAGAGAGAGAGAGAGAGAGAGAGAGAGAATCCAAACATGGTTTGAAGGCAGATGAAGTAGCAACTTGTTGAAGCTAAGCAGGTCTCAGTTTAGTCAGAACCCATAGCTGGTCTGCATGTGTGTGGAGCTCGTTTGCCCCCTGCGGTGCACACTGGATAAGTACGCAAGCACAAACAGAGTGAACTAGCAATTGCAGGCAGCCAAACATCTACTCTGTATTAGCATTGTAGACTCCTGGCTAATTGTTCCATCTCCATATGCTACATAAATAAGTCAGAGTTCAGATGGGAGAACGCTTGAGAACCTGAAGTGTACTGCTGGAGCTGTATTATGGCAAGAAGGACAAGCTGTATAAATAGGATAAAATAAAAATATATGCACATTTCTCTTCTCTTCCTTTTTGATGGACTTAGCTATTGGTTCATTTGTGGCACATCCCGTTGCTTGTATCCCTTAAAATAATTTGTGATGATATAAGTTTTGGCAGTGGCCATTGTTTTGGGTGTGTGCCCCTACCATGCCTGAATGTATCCTTGTCGTGCTACTTGCCAATTTCTTCATTAGCACCATCTAGTTATTGTGCTATCTTGCTCCAGCATTGTGGCAGCACAAAACACATCCTGTTTGAGAGCAAGCTGGCTTTTTAAATTTCTGTAGGACTTCCTTTGACCAAATGGTACAGGTCTCCAGAGTGCAATTTCCAGATCTCTTTGCTCGATAATGTGCATATACGCCATCCAAAAGGTTGCTGTACGTGGTGGAACCACATGTCTTCCTGCATTATATGCAGTAATCTAGCTTTGACCAACATGGTGCCCTCCAGTGTTTTGGACTTGAGTTTCCATCAGCCCCAGCCAGCCAGTGATGAGATATAATGGAAGTTGCATTCCAAAACACCTGGAGGAGACCATATTAGGGACGGCAGCATCCCATAATGGATTCAGAATGTGCAGAAGGCGCAAATGGCCTTTGTGGTACCAATCCCTTGTTGCAGATCGGTGTGGCAGCGGGAGGACTGCAAGCCAGTGGCTGTGCTTGCCCTAGCTGGCCACAGGACCCGTTTGACTGCTGTAGAGATGCAGCCTCTTTCTGTATGTGGGGAATCTGTGCCTCAGAGCTGAGGTTTAAGGCCACAGCTCTCAATAGCAGCTTCATGTGGCTTCCTTGGGAAATACCTTAAGCAAAACCTCACAGTGTTCCTGAGATATTTACAAGGCTCCCTCCAGTGCCATAGAGGTATTCTAGTGGACCTGTGCAAAATCACAGACAGAACTACAGTTCTCTTATTATGTCCTGGTACTGTATGTAGGAATGTGAACGGGATCTATTCACTGCTGACATTGTAAGGGCATCAGCCTGCTCACTTCCATGACACATGGAAGCTGCAAACCTTTGCTGCCTCTCCTGCATCTGTACTTATTCTGATAAGTCGTAAAATACGACTCTCCTGTTATAGATATGAAGTTCACAACTACCAGTGGGTCTGGGTTTGGTTGGTTCTTAACAGAAGGGGCTGTGGCAAAATCTGGAAGGTTTTCAGCTTTTTGGGCTCACTGCTTTATTATGAAAATTGTTATTAAATAGTGTGCTACCCACTGTGAAAACAAAATGTGTTTTTATTAATTCCCGTATCTTTTCTCCTCACCTAGCAGAGCCAGTTTGACTGGACTGAACTACCCTTGTGGGATCTGGACCTCTTTCTCAATTTCATAGATATATTAGAAGACTCCCTTAGCTGGAAGATGCTTCTTAACACTGCTTTGAGTCTTCCATCTATGTAGCCAAAACTGTGCCAGCCACACACAAGAGGTAATGGCAGATTTGCAAGGTTTGCTGATCTTCAGGAAAACACTGAAAGTTGGGAGGGAACCCAAAGCAGCACAGTAGCTCAGTGGCATGAGGTGTTGAAAGGCTAAAGGAAAAAATGGGTGAGTGGGGAAATGGAACAAAGTGTCTAGCAACTGAGAAGAGGCGCATAGATACATAAAATATAGAAAGATCTCTCACTAGCTGGAGAGGTCACTTCGTCGCTGAAAGAAGTTATTCTCAGGGACAGAGGTAGCTGCTGAAGTGCCATACCAACAAGCTAGCGCTACACTTTCAGTTCACCATAAATGTAAAAGAAAAAGGGAGATTCAAGTTTCTTGCTATATTTATCAATGTGTCAGCTCTGTCACCAAAAGTACCTGGAGCTTTCATGTAGAACCCAAGAAGGAAAGTTGCACCTTATCCCTAGAAAAAGTAATTTTAAACTTGATGACCTACAGTGGTGGCCACAATACTACAGGTGTTAGGCATGCCCACAGAACGCACAGTCACCACCAAAAGAGCTTGTATGGAGATTCAGGACACACTTGGAAAGAGAACACCACAACTATTACTGTGCTGTGTCCCATTTCTTTACTTTCACAAATAAGGCAGAAACTGTGGCTAAAGACCTTAATTCATCATTGTTCAATTTTTCTATTGCAGTTTTCACTTTTTGAACCGAATATTACACCGGGCTGACATATACTTTTTACTCACTGAAAAACTGCTGGGATCACAGTACAAAGGATATTACATTAGAACCCCTGCTACCCAAATGGCCATGGAAGTATATCCATACAGAAAGAACACTGCTCTGGAAACAGGTTTTGCTATTCTGCTTCCATTTGATGCAGATTGGTACAACTATGCAAAATAGTTAGGCAAATGCTGGCCTAATCTGTATGACAAAACCACCCACTGTGGCTAATTTACTGCCGGGAATCCCATGTAGTGCCAGGTGACCACAAATACCTACAGGTGCTCAGCTTGCCATACTGTGAAAACACAGGCTGCAGGGTATGAAAGTTACACCATCCTCAAATAGCCCATGGATTGTTTAGGGTTATTTAAAAGTTGTCTAACCCTCACAAACCCTTGCTGCCTGGTTTTGCAGCAAGCCAGGCAGCTGCAAGTGCCAAGCAGAAATGGTGCCTGTGGACACCAACAGGATATGACAGCCCCTGCGGGTAAACTAAACCATAATCAGCTGTTGTGATGTGCAGACAGCCACATTCATTCTCGCTTTAACACACCCCTGTCTCATTTTCTTAGGAAAATCTAAGAAATGTGGTATTTTCAGGTGAACAATATTTTGTCCAAGCAAATCACTTACAACGAGATGGCATGCATAAGGGATGGCATACAAGTTTTAAACGAACAAACAATGATGGCACTATTTAAACTTTTGTTTAATGGGGCTTATCAATTCATACAAGTTAACCCACTTTCACATCTTCAGAGTACAAAATAAGATCCTTACCTATAGGTACTAACAGAAGGATTTAAATATTTACTACAAACTTTTTGCAACTGGTCATTAAAATTCAACAGTTGAAAAGGAGCACAAGGCTTACAAAATAAATATGTAAATATAACCTCTTGGGAGTATTTCTAAGAATATCCCTTTTAGTGGATTAAATGAACAAGGAATAGATGGCAACGAACTGTTACTATGGGATTTACAAAAATTTGACACATTCCTGGACTGACCTTTTATTGCTTTGCCTTTCAATACATATCAGGGCAGTATCATGTTAGGCATTGTGGTGCATCAAAGTTGGCCTAGATCCCTTCCTGCCTGCCCCATGTGATTTTGAACTTGATGTAATAGACAGAAATGAATGAAAGCTTTGGAGGAGGCTAAATCTGGTACGCTTAATCCAGAGTGTAACTTTGCCTAAACACAAGGGAAGTTCTCTCTCAACCAATCCTGTCAAAAGCTTCCATATAGTGGTGGTGTGAGTGGGTACAGGGCCAAATGGACAAGTTAACCAGAGCAGAAAAGGCCACTGTTAAAACTTATGCTAAGTTGTTGCAAGCATCTCTTCAAAGGACCAAGGCAGTGAAAGACAAGCATAAAGAACCGGTTGACATCCATTATCATGTGAGCAGATATATGCTTGTGCAATAGGCTTGCTTCCTTCTGCCATGCTTCCCCAAATCTGCTCTGGAGGGTCCCCCAATTTTTTGCTACAGATGGGGGGGGGGGGCTAGGGAGATGCAGCAGATCTGGAGAAGGGAAGAAGTCTTTCCAACAAACATGTCTGTTTTTTCGGTGTGAAGACACAGCTGGATACAACTCGACATCAAGCCATAAAAGCAATTTCTCTGTATGAACAAAGGGAGAAAGGTATGACAAGCAGTATCCTTGCGTTTGAAAGGCAGTACTAACATTCTAATTGTTTTGTAAAACCCTGTCCTGTAACAACTTCCTAAACTAAAACACGCTGAACATTCATGAAAAGAAACATAGCTGAAAACAGATTCCATTAGCTCTTATGAGCAATGCTTCATTTGAGAGGTGTCGGTACCTTGGTGGGCATGGAAGATATACTCAAGTAATTATATTAATATGTCCTGTTGGAAGTCAGCTGAATGTCAGACTTAAATACATATTTTAATTTGGCACTTTTTCCTGAATTTAAAAATAAAAAGGCACAATATTGATGCATTTCTGGCTGCAACAAAGTAAGCCTTCCCTATGACTTCCATGAGGAGGAAAACACATTTTAAAAGCAAGTTGTGTTTTCTCAAATTTTGGCAGCTGCTTTGCCTTGGTCTACCTAGCAGCACTAAAGCTGCACTGAACAAACATTTCATGCTTACATTTTGTAAAAAATTAAGTTGGAGACCTAAAGAACTCGACTTGTCAAATGAATGTCAGCCATAATTTAGAATGTAGGTTCTTGCTGTAACTTGACCTTCCAATAAATTTGTGCAGCCTTTGGTATAAATACTTGTGAATACAAAACAAGAATATTTACCCAGATTTTTCAGGCCATTGCCAGAAACTAGATTCAAGAACATTTTATCAGATCTAATAGAGAAGCGAGAGAAGGGAAAAACTACAATAAATTACCTAGAGCAAGATGTGCCATCTTATTTGAGAAAACCACATTCAGTATTTTGGAGCGATCTATTCTAGTGGTATGCTGCCAAGGAAATATATCAGGTTAGAGAACACTATCTCCCCCAGCCAAATACACAATGACCAAAGGTGGGCACTGGGATCTGTAGAAAATGGGAAGAATATTAAGGCTTCCTGGGGAATGAACCATTTAGAAGTACAGTACCATCTGAATAAGTGCCACGCTGCAAGGAATGCATGAAGGGGAGAGGAATGCCTATGGCAGAGACAGAAGGTGTGCACGGGCATTCAAAACGATAGGGAGGGGCAAAAGAGCTGAGCCAGCTTGAAGAGTGCCAAGTACTTGGAAGGCCCGGCTACAGGGAAAGGCTGAGGAAATCCTTCCACAAATATTGACCCAGTTAAATTACTCTGAAACCTACTTCAGACTGAGAGTGCAGATTGATTATATGCGTTTTAGTGTTTTGGGAAGATAGTTGATATCATCTGAGGGGAACTGCTGTTCACACAGTGGGATTTTCCCCCTCCCTTTCCCTGCTCCCCCTGCAGCCTTTCTGAAATCTGTTCCAGATAGTACGTCAACCCACAGAAGATTTGGGGTGGGAAGGCTGAAGGGAGGCTGAGAGTGAACTTTTCCCTCTAGTGAATAGATCCAGTTAGATCCAGTCCGTGGCTGTACAAACATTTCCCAAAGTTTTCTGTTCAGAAAAGTGTGTCAAATATTTCACATTTCCTATTACCTGTTTAATATGAGGGTTTATTTTTCCTCACTTTTCCAAACAGCCCTACATTAAAACTGCATTAAGTGCTGGGTCCAGAGAGAGACTGTCTTATGTGTCCTATTCATTTGCATAGAATGCAGAGTTCAATATTATTTTAAAAAATCAGAATTACTCTCAAATTGGGCCACTGAAAAATATCAATAGCCAAATAAAACATTATATCATGGGAACGGAAGAGAGATTAAAAGAGTGATGAATCTTCGCCTAAACTGACTGTGTAATCTGAAACCCACTTTAACTTACAGAGACATGGGTGAAGAGTAGTTTTCTCTTCAAAATATGGGATGAGAACTGAATTCTTCAGTTAAGACAACTCCAGAAATATAGGTTTGAGGGGAAAGAGAGGACACTGGAAGCACCAGCTGCGAGCATTCATTATTCCTGTGCAGTCCATGGGCGCTCTCAGAGTCTACAATACTCAGCAGATTATTGTTGCGATGGAACTTCCTCCACAGCCAATGATGCTATTCTATATTCACCAAGGTGTGAAAGTGAGGGCTGAAGCGAGTCCGTCTGGGTGTGCAACACAGTGAGATCATGCAAAGCTGTGGCTATGGGGACTTCCTGGGACCCTGCTGTGCCCCCTGATTTGCAGTCTGTTACTGTGGGGGATCCACTTTCATGCAGAGCAGTTATGCTCCCCTGCACAGGAGCCAGACTTTGATAGTGTCCATTTTCAGACAACGACAGCAGCTTCTCTGTTATTTTGCAACGAGTCACATCATACTCTTCATCAGGAAGTTCTGTCTTATGATCTTCATCATTCTTAGAGGCTCCTTCAACGACTACAAGAAATGACTTCCAGGGTGTGTTCTTATCATGAATCTGCGGGGGTGGGAAAAACATACAAAATCCGCTATTGGCATTCATGGTATTTCAGAGCGCATTGTGCTCTTCTCATCCAGCTAGTTAACACTGTGCACAGACCACTAACTTGGTGCTTATTACTCAAGAAGTTAGCCACTTAACTACTCTCCTTGCAACCCATTTTGGTAAGGTATAGATTAATAAATAAAATCAAATAAAACAGTATGAATGACAGTTCCCCTTTGAGATTTATATTAAGCAAAAAGGAACCTAGGTCCAGCAACCTAAGCTTGCTCCTGGATAGATTAAAACCCATTTAAAAATGGCTGAAGCCATTAAAATATAAACAATTCATTCTGAGCAGCCAGGAGAGGGGGGAAGAGTCAAACCTGCTGAACTCAAAAGTAGAAGCAAGTCAGACAAGCTTGCAGTTTTACTCATTTAATTTATGAATAAATTACTCTCCCCATTTAAACCAAGGAATAGCTTTTCCTTTAATCACTTTTGAGATTTCAGGTTGCAAGAATCATGCTATATAGCTTTATGCATTACGTTCCCATGAGACGACCACTAGGAAAAACTGATGTATACCTGGGCATCACATTAAGTCCCATTAAATAAACAAAAGGAGGAAAGAGTGTTGGGACTGGCAAGCTTGGGGGTCTATCACCCCTCTTCCAGTGTACTGAATTGCCATGGCAATCATGGAATCCCTGCTTTAGTAGCATCTCTAATCATGTACCCAGCAATTCACTTACATAAGGCTTCTTCAATGCAGGGAAGTGGAAAGAGTCTTGGTTAAGATTTACACACAAAAGAGCCATTCATTAGAAGCTCCACTTCTGCTGTCACTCTTCAGATGACAGCTAAGCTCTCTCATGGAGTTCACACTGAGTTGCCCACCCCTTTCCTTAAGTTTATCATGAATATGTACTTCTAGAAAGTGTAACATGAGATAGCTCCCCATAGGAGAGGTACCTCTTCCCTTCCTTACCGAGGTGTGCCGCCGAAGAGTAGATTTGTCAGTAAACGTTCGCCCACAGGCATTGCACATGAATGGCTTCTCCCCAGTGTGGATCCGATGGTGGCGCTGCAGGGCATTGAGCTGAGTAAACTGTTTGCCACACTGATCGCAACAGTAGGGACGCTCACCTGCAACCCAAAGCACACAATTTCTATTGCATTTTAGCTGCATTCTTGCAGAAACCCTGGATTACTATTTGAAGGTAGGCAAGGATAGCAAGAATTCACTAGAGAACATTTTCAAGATCCTGAGCTTGCCTCAAATACACCTTAGGATAAAGAAAAGTACAAGTAGTCTGTATAATCCAAAACTCAGTTGATATGAACAGGGCCTATGATTTCTATGGAGCAATGTCAGTTTATCACCGGAGGTGGCTGATCATTATGAAAGCACTGCTGATCAATTTTACTCCCCACCCCCATTTCAAAATCTATCTATATAAATCTGGTATATCACTGATACTGCACTGCATTCTTCTCATTTCTCACATTGAGGAGGTGTTTGATATCACCTGAAGTGGTTAAAGGTATTATGCATTATTTGTGAAGTGGCTAAAACACAAGATATTCTACGCAAATTACAAGACCTGTTCAATTGGCTTACAACCTACGTTTTAAAAATAATATTTTTAATTAACTTAATAACAATAGGTAACTAATAAAACATAAATCACAATAAAGGAAAACAGCATAATTTGAGGATACAAGGTCTAACAGCAATGAACCTGAAGAATGCCAAAACTGAAAATAGAAGAAAAAAATTAGAGAAGAAGGTTAAGCAGGAGCTAGAAAAGGAATATGTTTGAAGGTAAGTGAAAGAATCTTAAATTGAAAACCAAGAGAAAGTGGTAGCCAGTGATAAGCAATTTGTGCAGAAGCGAAATTTCCACTTTCCATTTGTGAAGAGGAAAGTGGAAGCAGAAGCAAAACACAAACAAAAGGCTTAAGCTGGGAATAGAAAAGAAGAACTAAAAGAACAACACAGTGGAAGAAACAACCAAGGAGGAACTACCATTTTTAGAGCAGCTAAAAGTACACATTCAAAGCTGAAGGACAAGAGAAGAAAATATTCATCTAGTACCACTGGCAAGATGCAAAATTCCCTTAACCATTCCATCATCTTCTCACCTCCCATTCCCTGTATTAATGTAATCACATTTCTTCCAGTAATACAATTTGATGCTGAGAGACCCAGCAGAGTGGTAGCAAGTCTGTGAGCTAGGATTTTAAATCCCATGTCCAAGTTCCCAACGTAGGCAGCTAATCATGGAAGTTTCCCAAGCATGGTGGACAGCTCTCATAACCACAAAGTGACCGTGGAACTGCACGCCTGTATATGCAGGACCTGAACAAACTTCTCAGCAGACTGTAGTATCTATTGCTAACTGGAGGCTAAAATGCCGGGGTTAGTGGCATCTCTGTGTAGACAAAGAACAAGCAGGAACAGTCCCATAGACTGGGGACCTGCTAATCCGAGCCATGGAAGTACATGTTCTAATCTGACAAAACAGATTAGTCATGTGAACAGGGAAAACGGAAAAAAGCAGGAACCAGAAGGGCAAGTTAACTGAGGAGAAAAAGGACAGATCAGCTGATGATAGAGTCCAGAGGCTAGATAAATGTGCAGGGTTGTAAACACGGAAAAGCCAGCTATGTCTCTTGGAGATGAGGCAGCTGACAAAAACCGTCTGCTGAAGCCTGCACAAAGCATGACTGAGGAGCCTTGTGTTTTACCAGAGATATGTTCAGGATTATAATCTTTTCTCTCCAGGTCAGCTTTTGCCACAGTTTTTGAATACTGCTAACAGAATGACCAGGGAAGGTAACATTTGAAGGTTTTGAAACATTTTGGTTTATAAACAGTAAGCATAGATATTAAGAATAGGTCTTCCCAGAGAAGGTTTGAAGGCAGACCTCCCCCACATCAAGTGTGACCTTTTACTTCCTACCTGTATGAACTTTGATGTGCTGATACAGCGAATTCCTCTGTGCAAATGTTCGGAAGCAAACTTCACATTTAAACGGCTTGGACCCAGTGTGGATGCGATTGTGGTGTTTCAGATACTCCTTAGAGGCAAAGCTCTTCCCACATGTTTCACACATGAAAGGTCGTTCCCCTATACCACACAGGAATTGGAGGAGAACAATGAAAAAGGTTATTTTAAGCCACTGACTGTAAGCACAACAAGCAGGTGTGGGAGTAACATGATGGGATTCAGAACACTGAAATCACGTCAGCCATGCAGATTTCCCTTTGCAGCATTTCTGGTTTTATTCTCTGAGCTGCAGATCCAGTAACAGTTGTCGAAGGACAGAGAGGAGGGGAGAGGTTGCAGCAACCTTCTGCACCAACACAAGGTCACAGATTTTGCTGGAAGCAAACTAATCCAGAATGTCATACCAACACCGACTCACAGTATAATGGAATTGCATAATGCCATTGTGCAGCTCAGAGCTGGACCAAGGGCTTTACGTCACAGAGTAGTGTCAGTCCTTCCACACACCATCCTCAAGATCCACTGTTCACTACAGGGTAGTCTTCCTTAATTAACTGAAGACCAAGTAACTAATGGTAAAGTCTTTCTTCTGAAGGCAGGTGCAACCAAATATTGATGTTAGGAAAAAAACCAGCATCTTCTCCAAGGGGTAACAATAATGTGTGGCTTGACTGAATCTACACTCACTCTGTTTGAGAAAACCTCACATTCCCAATGAAGAATCAAACATGCCAGCCATTATATAGCAAAAGTATTAATTTTTATTTTACTTTTTGCTTTTGTCACCTACACCTGCTGTACCATCTATTACAGATATTACATTTTGGCCTACAATTTCTATAGCCAATAGGAGGATGATGGGAGTTCACAGACTACAATATTCCAGAATCAACACAAAGGCACTCACTGCACCTTGCTCTTTGGGGACAACACAGGCACAGATTTAAAGGAAACTGGTGCATGAAAAAAGCCAGAGTGTAACAGAGGCAAGTTGATACCCATACCTGTGTGACATCTTTTATGATATATAAGCATGTGATTCTGTGTGAATTTTGCCCCACAATCACTACAAACAAAAGGCTTTTCACCAGTGTGGATTCTGAAATGAAAAAAACAATACAAATTAAGGCAGGTAGAGCACTTGCTCCTCCTCTTCTCTAAGCAGTTACCAGAGATCCACATTCTACTATATCAACTGGGGTTATTCTTGTCCTTCTCAATCCAGCCATGGGATCCCTCCACTTCCAATAACCTGGAAATCTCAATGAAACCCCAAAAGAAGTGCACTGCATCTACCTGAGTGTGAAACACCCAGGGCAACAGGTGATACCACACAGAAGTCTTCTGCAGGTACACTGGTCTTGATGGATGCCAGGGCCAAGTAACAATTAACATTAACCAGACATTCTGAGTTAGACTCAGTTAATAAGAACCAGCCTGAATAATAAATACATAAATCAGTCCAAGCAAGAAATATACTCCTATACGTGATCTAATAAAATGTTTAACTTCAGCATCGATAATTTCCCCCCACCTGGTCTCATTCTCTAGGAGCAAAAAACTAGCAGTGCTATAAAACAAGAATAGGACAATAGCAACAACAAAACTGGTTAAGAATTAGCTATTAATTAGCATAATCACAAATTAAATGTCACAAATGTTTTCTTTAAAACAAACAGAAAATTATGAACAACAATAGTAATACAGTTTCAGTAATATGAGATTTTTTCCCTCGGAGAGAAAAATCCAGCAGGGTTCTATGGCATTCCCATATTTTGGCTTCCAAAAATGAAGGGAAATATTGTGCTTGGAGGGAAGCCATTGCACCAATAACAGTTTGGTTTTATTCTCTCAAATAAGAAAAAACCCACTACATTTGAAATTAATCATAAGCTGTGTAGTTACTGGCACATCATTTCTTCCACTGGGCCTGTTCTCAATGGTTGAGCAAAAATGGCTCTACAAACAAGAGGCAGCCTTCTTCAGAGTATCAAATAGTTTGGCAAGAGATCGTCCTCCCTCAAAAAACACCAGGCAAAGTCTTCCAAAGCACACTACTAAAAGTATTATGATTACTGAGTGAAGCTAATAATCAAGGATGATTTCAGCCAAAGCATCTGAACTAAGTAATGAGCGTAGGGCACCTAGGTGCTCCACAAAGCCCTTCTGATTTTTTCCAGGGTTTTATACGAAGGATGCCTCTATTTTCTAGAGCTGGTTTGCACCTATCTTATCCTAGAAGAAGAAAGATGACTCGTACAGAAGGACTGGCTTCTCATTCCCCTGTGTGTACTTTCCATGCTGCTCCATGGTAGGCAGTGTTAAAGCTGAGAAAGCAATGGGAACACTTTCTCTGAAGGAACATTTTCCCACTAGAAAGTTATATGTTGCTTTTGAAGATATAACTGATTCTAATATTCTCCGTAACCCTGGATCTGAAAGTAGAAAACACAAATCCATGCTTGTTGATCTGTGCTTCGTAAGAGGTAGAAAACCAACCAGCTACTGTGCATACCTCCTGAAAAATCATGAACTGAACTACCTATCAGGCAGAAGCCCTGCTGATGAAGAGCGCAACCCATGCTACTATGCAGCCAACAGCTGGGTTTGGATGTCCTTCTAAACCACATGGGTTTAGGAGGGCAATGAAAATAAGGCCAGCTCCTCCTGGGCTTGGATGCACCCCACTCATCCCCTCTCTGGCTACTGGATATTCCCCAGCTCTGATTGTTGAACCAGACTGCCACACAGCATGCCACATGTGGTTGTGCCATAATGGCATCACCCTGTTTGTGGTTGTGTTTTCAATCACTTTATTTTTTTTTTTATTTGCAGTCTTGGCCTCCTGTCCTGAAAGTTCTGCTATGACCTAAGGGATTACTTTTTGTACCAATGCAAGTATGTGATACTTGCTGCGTCTTAGAACGAAGTTCCTTCATTGGCCGTTTTCTTACCCAGTAACCCAGTTCAGATATTAGTGGACCCTGTTATTTGCCTCATTTCACTTGTAGCCTAGTACGAGTGACATCCTCCTCCCTTCCTCTGCATGTCTCTTCCACACACACCACTCTTCTGCTTTTGCAGTGAAACCCAGCTGAGTTCTTCCCAGAAACCTTGCTATCAAACACAATGACTGGGTTTGCACGACATAATGCACAGTGGATTAATATATCATGAGAACCTGGATATATTAATGGGTTAATTTTTGGATTAGAAGTCACCCTGAAAAGCCATGGCTTCCTTTAGGTTTCTTTCACCCATGATGGGTTGGCATGATTGTTTGAACCTTGGCAAATGTCCCCATTGTGGGTACAGGGAAGGGAAAAGCAGTAAAAATAATAAAAATATGAACATATTTGTGCAATTTTCAGTGGCTGAAAATATAAAAACCACCCCAACTGTGATTTTTCTGAGGTGCCAACAGCCAACCCCCCAAATGGCAGCAAACAAAAAGGAATAGTGATTGAAGTGGGGAAGAGGCAAGGGATCTAGATGGAGGACAAGCAGGGAAGGAGGGCAAGCATACCCCATGGTGAGTGCCCGTGGGTTGTTTCCTGATCCACACCATGCAACTTATTTGCAGCCTGGCTTCGCATGACATGCAAACACACCCACATGGTTGTTTTAAAGGAAGAATGGGAATGCCACTGGATTCCGAGTAAGGCCTCTCTTCTTTAGTGGCCTTTGCCAAGAGGGCACAATGATGATGCATCATGCTGAAGAGACGTTGCACAGAAGAGATTGCCCTCATCATGCCAGGAGCTCAGCATGGTACATTCAACACCATGATTTCATGTAGCAGTTTGGTGAGCTTTAGCAATAGTATCTGCATCCATCCCTTTGGGAGCAGGAATCAAACCATTAATGAAGTAGTGGCCACTATTCTCTAAGTCAAACGCACTGCATTGTGATTCCATTCTAGAGCTAACAGTACAGGTCTGTTAAAGCAGCTAGTGTAGAAACAATTGAGCTGGTTAGGGATCAACATTTCAAAATCTGGGACAGTCCAGCCCACATTTTTCAGAAACAGCTTTACAAGACTAAACTTCTAAATTTCCCCATCATAAATACGAAGTATGGAAAGTGGATAATGTAACCAAGTCTAAGAAAGTCAATAATGTTGTGAGCCTCTGGTAGCAAGCCAAGTAGTATCCAGGCAATTCTTAGACAAAATTACACAAATTGGATTTCAGGCCTGTTTTTTACTTCTACAAAAAATAAAAGAACATTATGCTCATCCAAGATCTGTTCTCAAAACAAGCCATCTTATAGCGAATTTTTAGAATGTTTACATTTCGTAGAATTTCTAAAGGCTCTTGTAATGCATTTTACCAAACCAGATAGCAAAAATCGAACCCTCACTGAACTGTTTGAAGCCCTTTATACATTTATTTAATCTACATTTCCGAAACTCTAAAATGCCAGTGTATTAAATAGGATTCTCATGTTACAGGTTCCTTGAGAAAGTTTTAAATTTATGCCAAACTCTTTTGAATAACATAAAATGTTGAGCCCATATTTTGAGTGTGATCATGACAGCATCAGCCTCTTTCCTCCAAAGCAAAGAATCCATATTACTGGAAATATTATGAGAGACTTTCCAAATCCTGTTATGCCCATTTGACTGCTGGCAAGCTGCCCTAGGATAGAGGGGAGTTACCTTTTGCCCAGAAATTTAGCTAATAAGGCCAGTTAAGTCTGTTCATACCTCATGTGTGTTTTAAGTGCCGAAGGCTGAGAAAACTTAGCCTCGCACTCTGTGCACCCATAAGGCTTGTCGCCTGTGTGTGTCCTTTCGTGAAGCCTCAAGGCCGTTTTGGAGCTCAAACCCTTTCCACACTGTAGGCAGTGATGTCGCTCCCCACCACCCTCATGAACCTGCAGAATGTGCCGCTTGACGTCCTTCTTCCTCTTGAACTTCTTGCCACAGAGCTCACATGGGAAGTGGCGCTCACTGCTGTGAACATGACGCTGATGGCTTTTGAGGTTGCACCGGTTGGCAAAAGTCTGGCCGCAGGTTTCACAACGATAAATAATTTCAGCTGCAATCCCATGGCTGTGCTTTATGTGCTTCAGAAAGCTCTTCTCATACAGGAATTCTCGGGCACAAGTGCTGCAGGTAAAGTTGCCACCACGGTTCTTTTTATCATCCTCCATTTTAATCAAGTTTTCTCCCAGTTCCCCTGTGCCATCGCACCCCTGGTGTTCAGGCTTCACACTGCTGGGCACTTGCTCCTTCTCCTCCTTCTCGCCTTCCTCGGGCATGCTGTGGTCTTTGGAGAGCCTGCTCTCTTCTTCCGCAACAGCCTCAGCATACTTTTGCTGCTCTCTCAGGCGCCTTGTGTACTTTTTCTTGGGTATTTCCACAAAGACTTTCCTGCCTGCCAGTCTTCCACTGGCCCTCCGGATTTTGACACAGGGTGTCTTCAGGGCTTCTTTCTTTTTGTCTAACTTTTCCTTTAATTTAGCAGTGGGTGCTTCAAGATCATCTCCATCTCTGGGCCTTTCAAGAGGAGATTTTGCAAGGTAATCTGTGTTGTCAACTTGTGTTTCAGTGACTGCCTTTGGCTCATGTAAACTACTTGGCTGGGCTCCACTTTCCTCTTCCGCATCCTGTGATTCAGAAAAATTCTGTAACTCCAATAACACGGATTCGAGCATTTGCTTCTTTAGTTGAAAACAGGTTTCTGACAAATCTAAGCACTTGAGCTTCTCAGCTATTTCCAGCATACGCTGAACCCGATCTTCTTCTACCTCCACCCTGGCAGTATAGACAAACTCAAGAAAAGACGCAAAGTCTGCCACCTGGACTTCATTCAATAATACATTTGTTCTTGGTCCATCCATGCCCTTTTCATTAAGAAACACTTCTTTAAAAAACTTGCTTGTTGCTGCCAGGACAGCTTTATGCGCAACAAACTCTGCCCGGACACCCTGATATTCCACACTCACAGTCACATCACAAAGGTGACCTAGGAGACGCAGCTGGTGCATTTCATTCAGAAGGTTGATTGGTGAAGATTTTGATTCCAAAATAACAGCATTACTTTCCATCTTCTTCTTTTCTAAAAGCTGTAAATAACATCATCACCACATGTTAATTGTATGCCAGGGAAACATTATCAAGGATGAAAAGATGATCAATTATTAAGGAACACTGAGCGCACAATCCAACTGAGACAACTGTCAGTCTCTGAACTTGGGATGCTGATGATGACTCAACAGAGAACAGAAGTAGCAGCAGATGTGATTGTCACCTCCTTGCTCCTCCTACTTTTCATTTTTGCTAGATGGCCATCTTTGGTAACCTAGCGGGGATGCTTTGTAGGGCAGGGGCAAGGAAGCAGGCAGCAGAGGACACAGGGTATGTTGTACTCTGCCCTGTACAAGGTCTTCCCCTTCCAGTCCCCATTTCCCCCTCTCCAAGATTGAGTTCCCAATCAGAGAGCTCAATACAACTTTTTGTGGGGGTAGAAAGGGGCTTATTGTCTCCTTGGTTCACATTTATGCAGGCTTCAGAATTCCTCACCACCCTTTTCCCTTCCTGCCAGCAACTACCAAGCATCCATCACTAAGTTCTGGATAAGGATTCCTTTTCCAGATTTTCTTTTGCATTCCTCTTTAGCTATTTCAGATCTCTGCTGCACAGGTGGCTGCTTATTTCAAGTTGCAGGTTTCCATATGTTCTGGCCTACTACTATCATCAGTCCTAGCCCACACAGCCAATAGTGAGGGATGATGGGAGGTCTGACCCAAAACTTCTAAGGCAACAACTCCCCTTCCTACTTACTCCAGAATTGACCCACTCATCTCCCACATGTCTCCAGTCCCATTTCCTTTTAATGGACTGTTTTCTTTCAGTGCTTTGTTTTTTACTCATCCTTCCTCTAGGCTCCTGCTTTCTAAGTCTACCCCTTATTCTGTTCGCCTTCCTTCAGGCACCTTACCAGCAAGCTCCTGTTTCTTTAACTTCAAGGATCTTTTTTTTTCACATGAATCCTCAAATTCTGTCTGTCCACACAGCACCTTCTGTCTGCAAATTCTGTGGAAGTGTCCAGTGTGGCCAAAATAGCCTCATATCCACCACTGAAGCCTCACTGTTTATGAATAGCCACTCCAGAAGCTCTGCTGAAAGATGAGCTCCACTGGACTCTTCTTGGCTCAGCTGTCATCCAGCAGCAGCCAATCCATCAGGATGAAGCATATGGACAGAAAGGGAGCAAAGCTCTTCCATTGGCTCTATGGAAGGACTAATTCCATTTCATTTGCTCTTTCCCTGTTTCCAGGCCAGCTGGTCATTATAAGAATTATTACATGACATAAAGAACTGCAGCCCAAGTTTGCATGTTTTTCTGTTCCCTCAATACCACTTTCCTTTCGGGTCATGATTTTTAGATTGTAAGCCTACAGGAAGGAATTGTTTTGTTTTTATTAATCTTATCTGAGCTGCTCTGGAAGCCTTTTCAGCTGAAACCCAGGGCAAAAAAGTCTTAAATGACTAGATGGATGTTGCTGCTATTGAAGCAGTTAGAATGGTTCTGAACATTTTTTGCAGAATGGGCCAATTTGAATCAACAAAATTTAAATCATAATTTAAATTTAAAAAGGGGCAGATTTAGATCAAGTTTCTCACTGAGGCTTCTTTGTATATTCTTAAACAATGGTGCAGGGGTTTTTTTTACAACTAAGTGGAGTATTATTTAAATCGAGTTGGGCATCTTGCAGCCTGACATCATCTGGAGGGTCACAAGTTGTCTATCCAACTTACACTGCTATATCATTCTTAAAACCAGATCTTGCATTTTGTTTGTCCATTAGATATGTATTTTAGGCATTCCTTTCCTACAGAGGAAATGTCTTCAAAATATTCCTTATGACCAGTAGCCATGTCCAACCTATCTCACAGTGTGGTTATTGTAAGGATAAGATCAAGAGGAAGAGAAGAATTACTATGTAAGCCACCCTGAATTCCTTGAAAGGAAAAGGTGGGATTCAGATATAATAAATAAATACAAGAAACCATGTACTTGACAATTTTGCCTCTCTCTGATTACATTTTGACATATTTTCACCAATGAACCCTTCATTTCACAACTCTTGGAGATCACCCAGAGAACCTGGAAAATGGAAAGGTGCTTCTTATGCTGGGCTTTCCTTTCCCTTTTCTATGGTATTTTACAGCCCCACCACCAGTGCTTACTACAAAAGCCAACCAAAAAGAAGAAAAAGTAGCTCTTCTTTTTTTATATAGTACTCTGTAAATGAGGAAAATGCCTTTTCTTCTGTGACTTGTGGTTTTTTGGAATTGCACCCAATTGCAACGTCCTGCTAAAACTAGCAGTAAAGCAAAGAGACAGACAATCCCTTCATTCTTTCTTTCACAATTGTGAGTGCAGCTCTCAGAAGGGGAGGAAATATATATCACAGCCTGTTTCCATGCAGCTGAAGAGATTCTTCACCCCTTGCTACTCTTCACCCCAGACTTCCTCTCCCTGCATCTGTTGCCTCCCTCTGTACATTTTTCAGATTGCAAGCGCCAAACAGCAAAGCACTGTTTCTCAGATTCAGCACGCACAGGAATATGCCCTTACTTTTTTGTAAGGCGTCATGTCCACTGACAGAGCTGCATAAAGAAATGCCACTATTACTGGGGCCTGGGGCCGTCAGTGTCAGGAACCGCACGGACAGATGGCCTTCTTGGCTCGTCAGCACATCATCGGTACCTTGTAGAAGTGATCAGCCCTTTTCTTCCCCAGTCTCCCCGTGGCGACGTTACGGAACAGAATCCTCACCCCCACCCACCGCACCCCCGACGAAAGCAGGACACTTCTTCGCCGCCGCCTCTGTCCAGCCCCCGAGAAGAGCGCTGTGCCGCTTCCCCTCTCCGTTTATGCGAAGGAGGGGACTCTCGCTTACCCTACCCCTGCGAGGCGCTGCGAGCCAACTGCACCCTTCTTGACACTCACCGGGCAGCCCCACTTCCGGCCAGCCGAACAGCCTCAGGGCAGGAAGGCGCTCATGACTCTCCCACATCCGGCAGCGGCTGCACCTCCGCCCCTCCCAACCTTGTGACGTCCGACGCATCACTATGGTGTCAGTCGCTAGGAGGAGGAGGAGGAGGTGAACGTAGAGGAAAGATATGAGAGCAGCGGGACGAAAGGCGACGCGGCCGTATTGGCACCTGCGCCAGCCTCAGTTCCAGCAAGAATTCTTACCGTTCCATGGCTACAACGCCGGCCCAAGACACGTTTATCAGACAATCGTAGCCTGCGTGGCTTTTAAATGAATGCCGGAAGTTTATGTTGCGCCTTGCGACTGAAGCCTCTTTCCATGGGAAGAAGCCAGTGGCGTGTATATCAAGCGACGGGATCTCCCCCCCAAACCCGCCCAAGTGGCGACGGTTACCAGGCAACGGCTCCCTCTGCTCCGGCGCTCAAGAACTACGTGTCCTTCATGAGTTGCTCCTTCTTTATATCTGCTTCGGCAGTCGGCCGGGAGGTGAGCACCCTTGTCGGCATGCCTTTCCAAATGTGCCTCCTGGTGTGCAGAAAGCAAAGCGTGCTCGCGGCCGGGAAAGAGCTAATTAGCTAAGCTAAACTTCTCCGTGGAGGTTTTTCATGGGGTGGAACGGAAGCACATAAGCCGACCCTCTCTCGTCCTCCTCTAGCTGAAGTGGTCGTCCTTCCAAAAGCTGGAGTCCTGGACATGTGTTGGAGTGTGAGTTATTGTTGCAAGGTGGATTGTAATTAAAACATGGGTTGTTATGTTGTCTGAATCCAGCTGAAATAACCATGGTGAACAAGTCACAACAAACCAAGGGTTCTTTTCAAGGTTTTTTCATGGTTAACAAGGTTGAGTAGTTAAGATGGGTTCAGACAGCATGATAATTCATATTCCAGCAACAAGCCATGGTTTGGGGACAACTCACACTCAACCTCTAGTCAACCTTAGAATGTGGGTTAGTATGCTTTCTGAACTCAGTCAACTTCTCCAGTGGGCAAGAATGATGAGATTTGTGGTCTCAGGCATCTAGGGGCATAAGTTTGGGGAAGGCTTTGGTTATGCCTTTTCTTAAGGGACAAGCCCTGCTGGACGAGGCCAGTGATCCACTTACTCCCATTTTATTTTTTTCACTGTGAGCAATTTTTGGGGAAGCCCAAAAAATGGCATGAATGCAGTAGTCCTCTTCTGTTCTTCCTCCTCTACGATTAACTTCATTAACATTTACATCACACCATTCTTCCAAGGAAATTTTCTTCCTCCTCCTTAAATCCCTGCACAAGCTTTGTGTCTGCCACAGATCCAGGACAAACTCCCTTTAAAGACCTTCCTGTGCCATTTCATACATTCCTGCTTATTATCTTTATACTCTTGGTCCATCACTGTTGACCATCTGATGCTCTTTTGCTCCCTCAAAAGACTTCACCCTTTCCCTGCAACTGCCCTGTACACTTGAAATTGCCTCCCAAATACCTATAAGATGCCACATTCTTTTCTTCAATGTCATCTTCAAAATTCATCTTTTCTGTGAAGACTTTTGCACAATCCATAGTTACCAGGCTGTATAAGATAGTAGTTTTAAGCTTGTGTAAGTGAAATAATGGTGCATTGCTTCCATGTTCAATTCTGCCTTGTTTACTCAATATTTACATCTTGTGGTTTGCAAAAATACATGTTCAGAAATCAACTTAAATAATGGATACGTAAATATATGAAAACAGTGCTACAAAATTGAGAAAATTAAATCAAGTTTGAGACTGCTGAGACTCAGGCTGGTCCTGACTGAAGAAAGGCCAATTGAAACAAGATTTTAGTTCTTTCTTAATGGCCTGCACCAAAAGTAGGAAGAGAGTTCCATAACTGGGGGGCTAGCCTGCCCCTTGCACTTGACCTTATTCCAGTTAGACTAGCTAGATGACCTCATCTGAGGCTCTGCTGTAAGAGCATAGGCAAGATGATAATGGTAAAAGCAGTCCTTTACTTATTACTCCCCCCTCCTCTCTTTGTCATGTTTTAATTTAAAATTTTAGACTAGGTCCAGACTTGCCCTCTTGTATTCTTAAGCACCATTCATGCTGGAAATTTCTGATTCAGATCTCAGTTGTGCGGTGTGGCCATGTGGGTCCACATGATTGTTACATAAATATATTTGCACACTTGAACATTCTGAAATGGCTATTTATGTCCTTTACAAAAGCACATATGCAGTTGGCATGAATAACTGACTAGAGATAGGGAAACTGGTTTGCAATTTTATTATCATGTCATTATAAAATGGCAAATACACAAAAAGGAGAGTGAAAATTTCAGATGTTTGTTTCAGTCTCAAAATTCCGAAATAAGGAATGTGTCTCTAAATGAGAAACCATTAAATAGGACTTTTAAAAAATTAAAGGCACAGTCCTGTTGTGATAATTGTTATGCCCTCTGACACAGAGGCTTATGCTCATCCTGTGCCAGAATAGCAGCAGAGGTCATCTGTGCCTTTCTGTCCTTCTGCCTGATATTTTTTGCTTGTGAGTCTTTTTGCCTGTCTGGCTGGGGTACATCACGGTGGGAGGGAAGACTGGGCATGTTTAGCCTTGAGAATAGACTAAGGGGAGATATGATAGTACTCTACAAGTACTTGAAAGGTTGTCACAGAAAGGGAGGACAGGATCTCTTGATCATCCCAGAGTGCAGAACATGGAATAATGGGCTCAAGTTACAAGAAGCCAGATTCCAGCTAGATATCAGGAAAAAATTCCTGACTGTTAGAGCAGCATGAGAATGGAACCAATTACCTAGGGAGGTTGTGAGCTTTCCAACACTAGAGGCATTCAAGATGCAACTCAACAGACATCTGAGAGGGATAGTTTAACTTTGAGTCCTACACTGAGCAGGGGGTTGGACCTGATGGCCTTCTGGCCCCTTCCAACTCTACTATCCCATGATTCCTGATTTTAATGCTCTTCCATATGCTACACAGAACAAAGAGACTATCCTCTATGTAAAACAAAGATTGATATATATATCTGATATCAGAAATGGCAATATAAAAAATCAGTATGACAACACTTCAGCCTTCCAGGCTGTCACTGTCCTTAATGGGTCATTCTGGACTAAAGAAACTTGGAGACAGCCAAATTATAATTCATTCAGAATAAGTGACAGATGCACTGCAATTCGGCAGAAGGTTCATTCTAATCCATACAGCTTTAATTGAGAAAGTTTTTTTAAAACCGTACTACCTGTATTAATTAAAAAGGTAAAGGTTTCCCCATGACATTAAAGTCCAGTCAAGTCTGACCCTCGGAGGCAGTGCTCATCTCCATTTCCTAGCCGAGGGAGCCAGCATCTGTCCGCAGACAGTTTCCGTGGTCATGTGGCCGGCATGACTAGACACTGAGGTGCACAGAACGCTGTTACCTTCCCACCGAAGTGGTACCTTTTTTTATCTACTTGCATTTATATGCTTTCGAACTACAAGGTTGGTAGGAGCTGGGACCAAGCACGGGCGCTCACCCCATCTGTGGATTAGAACAGTCGACCTTTCGATCAATCAGGCCAGCAGCTCAGCAGTTTAAACCACTGCACCACCGCAGTCCCCCTGTATTAATTACCTTCCTCAAAACTAGAATGTTTACCTTACTCAAAACCAGGATATCAGAAAGAACTGTTTTGTGAATAGCTCCTGTAAATAACCTGATCGCCACAGTATGTTTTGCATTTCATTTCTCTCTCATCTCTCTGCTTACAATTTGTCAAGAACAAATCCTGCCAGACTAATCTGATTTCAGTTTTAATAGGGTAACTTCCCTATCTCCCTGGTAGAATGTGGGAGTTCTGTGGCCATAATATACCTTGCTTTCAGCAAAGCTTTTGACAAAGTTCCCCAAGATAGCCTCATTAGGAAATATTGATGACTAGGCTAGATGGAAAAAATCTCAGGTAGTCCATAGGTGGCTAAATCAAAGAGTACTTATCAATGGCACCCTCCCAAACTGGGATGAATAAGGAATGGGGTACTACAGATTTCAGTCCTTGGCCCAGGGCTCTTCAACATTTTTATTAATGATTTGGAAGAGGAGGTTCAGGGAATGCTTACCAGATTTCCAGAAGACACAAAATTGGGTGGGATAGCTAATACCTTGGAAGACAGAAACAAAATGTAAAGTAATCTTGCTGGGCTAAAAGCAACAGAATGAATTTTAATAGGAACAATAGCCTAGTCCCTGCACATAGGGAAGAGAAATCAAAGGCAGTTATAACATGGGGGATACTTGCCTCAACAATTCTGCAAGTGAGAAAGATTTCAGAATTGTTCTAGGTCATAAGTTGAATATGATTGAACAATGTGATGTGGCTGCAAAAAAGGCAAATGCTATTTTTGGCCGCATGAACAGAAGTATACTTCCACATCGTATGAAGTACAATTTTGCTTTACTCAGCACTATTTAGGCCTCATCTTGAGTTCTGCATCCATTTCTGGGCACTGATGCAGACAAACTGAAAAAGGTTTAGGTGAAAACCATGGAGGTAATTTGGGACTGAAAACAATATTCTACGGAGAGAGATTGGAAGAATTGTGCATTTTTAGCCTGGAGAAAATGGAGGGGAGATATGATAACGCTTTTGAAGTGCTGTCCCACAGAGAAAGGCCAGGATACCTTCTTGGTCATGCTGGAGTACAGGACATGGAATGATGGCTTCCAATTACAGGAAACCAGATTCTGGCTGGACATCCAGAAAAACTTCCTAAATGTTAAAGCAATGGAACTAATTATCTAGGGAAATTGTGGGCTCTCCTCTGTCAGGGATGCTTTAACTTGGAGCCCTGCATTGAGCAGGACGTTGGACCCAGTGGCCTTAATGGTGCCTTCCAACTCTGCTATTCTATGATTCTATGACTCTTAATCCTTCCCCACCCACAGTCTTGGTATAATATCCCTGTAACTTCAGGACAGCACTCTGTGTATCTGATGAATTAAGCTTCCCAGAGAATTTCAGCTGTGTGGCAGTACAGAAATGCAATCAATCAATCAATCAATCAATCAATCAATCAGTGGGCCCATGGAAGCTTATGCTCTTGTGTCCCAACACTCCACAGCTTTTACTACAATAGACTAAGTAGGCTACCTCTCTGTAAATTGTAACAGTGGAAAGCATCTGTTCACACAGAACAGCTTTCCCTTGGGACTCATAACATACAGCCTGTCCCCACAGAGAAGCAACATCTTGCTATGATGCCCACATGCTTAACTGCTGACATCCCTCTTCACTGGCGTAAAACCCACTCCTGCCGTGCCAGAATCTAAGTACGCAGTCCAAGAAAGTCTTAAGTTTCTAAGACTTATGCAGCTACCTTTGCTATCAAAGGCAGTGATGACCTTTTGAACTCTGACTATTTGACTCCCAAAAAGCTTTTAGTGGAGCTAGCACCTAGGCTGAAAAGCAGTGCTCCATTTCTAAGGATTCCACAATGGTCATGTCTCCTACTGGGTGAGGCTGAACTGCTAGCATGGCTCATCTGTAGAACCCATGAGCAGATGGAGGAAGTGCCCACAGAAGGAACAAGCTGAAGGTGGTAGCAATGTCCTTCCCCAACCTTAATGTTTAAGCCTATAAACACATAAGGGAATGGTCAGGATCTCTTACATTACTGTTACATGGTATGTGTTCTACTTTTTTTACACTTATAGTTTCTGGTGTATAAATTTTACTCTGGACACCAGACCAAATTGTCGTAGAGTCCTCTGCTAAACAGATATTGGATAAAGTCTCTATTTTGGACCAGTTATGATTCTTTTTGATAGTAAGATCTATTAAGAAACTCCTCCAATGAGCATTCCGATCATGGACCTACAGCACGGGGAGAAAACAAAAATTACTTTTAAAAGTCAAGTTCTGATCTGATTGAGTCAAACACTGGAAACTTCTAAAACAATGTAACAGAAAAACAAATTCTTGTAATTATGGCTATCATAAAAGCTTTCACAAATTAAATACCACTAATTTATTGTCTGGCTAACTAGCCAAATGTGTTTTTTATATTCAGGGAGCCTGATCCTGCACTCTGTCCTTAGCTGCAGTGAGACTAGTATGTTACCTTACCTATGACGCCTTGGCCAGGAATGCTCCAAGCTTGAAATGCTCTTGTGTCAATATACAGAGGGAGGGTTGATGGAGCCAAAAGAGGTCAGTCATGCTTTATTCCCTCTGAAGTAAATGCAACTTAGGTCAGTCAAAAGCTCTGCTGACTACAGTGGAACTGAAGTCTGACTAAACGTCCTCTGGATCCACCCCAAGGACTCCTCTGCAATGACAGAGGCCTTTGGATTACTAGAGTGGGTCCTTTCCAGAGCTATGTAAGCCCTGCCCAGGAACAAAATAGATGTCACTGCTGCAGTGTTAATTCTCTTCACCTCTGCAGCAATGCTTTCTCTTTCTTCCCTCATACCACAGCAGCTGTGCACCACTGACAGCAATGGGGGGGGGGGGCAGGGGGAGGAAGGAAACACCAGTGCTATTTGCTGAGTGCTGAAAGCCAAGGGTGTGGAGCCTTTTTGGCCAAAGGGCTGGAGTGGGTCCAGGCAAGCACATCACTGCAGCTGGGACAGTGGCACATCCCACTGCTGGAATACTGTTCCACAACAGGAGCGGCCAGGCTTGCATGCATACTCAAACACTTTCCCAAAGCAATCAGGCCCTTGAAAATGCCCCCACCCTTGCCAAAAAATGGTCACCATTGGCACCAATAGGGCCTTTAAAAAAACGATATGCAGCATTAGGGAAATCCACCTTTCCTCTGATCAATGGTCAGACATAAGGAAGGGAAACTGATGAGCTAAATGGGGACTTATTATGGATTATGCTTGGCCTGCAGGCTGGAGGTTCCCCGTGTCTGCTCTAAGATGTTTAAAAGCCTGTTAAAACAGGTTTAATACACAGGGCATCAAAAAGCATTTTGGCAGGCAAAACGGATGAAAAATCCAGTTAAAAAAGATAGCACAAAGCAGAGAACTTACCAGGACGTGCCTTCTCAAGGTAGACATGTCTGTGAAGGTTCTTTCACAAGCCCTACATTTGTATGGCTTTTCTCCAGTGTGGATACGCTGGTGACGTCTAAGGGCTCCTTGCTGAGTAAATGTCTTTCCACACTGCTCACAGAAATAGGGAGGAGTTTCTAACAAGAAAGACATGTTAGTGGGCATTTTCAAAATCCCTGTATTTTAAAAATATATTTCTGCCCTGCATTCCAACTCAAGATGGATCTACTCCAGGACTTACACAGATAAGGATATCAGAAGAACACACCAAAAATGTTCCAAAACAAAACCAAAACAAAAGAGTCTACAGAAACATCAGCAGCTACACATGACCTATTCAAGTTGCAAATGCTCTGTGGCCCTTATTCATTTACTTATAGGCAAAGTCAGCTTCCCTGGGAACAGAGTTCCACAACCACAGCACTTGCACAGCCCTGTCTTGTATCACCATCCTCAGTGCTTGTGATGAAAGGGGAGTATGTCAGGAACCTTGTACACAGTTCATAATTTGGTGTCCACAACAGATCTTGGACTACAGTTTTAACTGTCCCTGACCATTGGCCATAATTGCTGGAGCTGATGGGAGTTGAAGTGTAAAATACCAGGACAGCACCAGGTTGGGAAGGTGTGAAATAGTGGATAGTTTCAATGGAGATGACTGACATAGCCTTCCCCAAGCTGATGCCTTCCAGAAGTTTTGGACTTCATCTCTCATCAGACCCAGCAATTATCGTCAAAGCTAAGGAATACTGGGAGTTATAGCCCAAGACATCTAAGGAAAACAGCTTGGGGAAGGCTGATATAGAAGCTTGCCCTTGCACATCTGTCTCTTCTGTCATCCATCTAACCCCTGAAGAAACATTTATTACCTGCATGAACATTGTTGTGTTGGGCTAATGAGGCTCTCAGTCCAAAGGTTTTTCCACACACATCACATTTATATGGCTTGGCTCCCATGTGGCAGCGCTTGTGGCATTTCAGGTATTCATTGGTGGCAAAATGTTTTCCACACACATCACATTTGAAGAGACGTTCTCCTGTGAAGTAATAGAACAATCAATTTCCCTTACTGGTCACCCACATTGGCAATCATCCATAAGAGATTTCCCAAAGTGAATTTAGCAGTTCTCTTCTGCTCTGAAACTTTTCCCAAAAAGATCTGACCTCTTCCTAGAGATTCCCCATATCCTAGAGAATATAACTCTCTTTTTGTAATAGTTACACAGATTTTTCTTGCATCCATATGGTGCAGAAGTCTTGTGCAGATGGTCATCCAATCTAGAAATGTGTGGGAGAGGGGAAAATATCTATACCTGCATAACATACAAAAAATAGTCAGATGAGTGGAGCACCAATATACATTGCCCCTCTCCATATTCAGGGAGTGGGTTTAAACACCTACCTGTATGTGTCCTCTTGTGGCCATTAAGCTTGCCTTTGTCTGCAAAACATGCCCCACAGTCCTCACAGATATATGGCTTCTCACCTGTATGGGACCTACATTCAGAGGAATACAAAAATCCCAAAAGCGCAATTTAAGACCGTATCTATTATGGACTGTGCAACTTAATAGAAATTGCAAGTAGTCTAACAGGGTTCTTCCCTATCCAAAGGCAAGAGACAGAACATGCAGAAAGTGCTTCACGCTAGAAGGAAAAAAGTTATCTTAGTTTAGGGTGCACTAAATGATTTTCAGGCTGTCTCAGAGAATGTAATTTATTTATTTATAACATTTCTATGCCGCACCCATCATCGAAGCCTCGGGGTGGCTCACAAGGAAAACAAATAAAGCATAGAACAATATTAAAAATTTGGAGTTCTCGGCAATAATATAAAACCATTAAATAAAACACAGATTAACAAAATACCGTTTAAATAAAAAGGTCTTGGTCTGGCGCCAAAAAACAAATAACGGACTTCTCTGGGGAGCGCATTCCATAGGTAATTCCACACGTCGTACAAAATGAAAGGGATATGCAACACTAAATTTATAAGTCCTCAGTTACCCCAAGAACTGAGGGCTTCCTTAATCTTCTGCAGTAAAAACAGTACAGAAGCCTTACAAGGGGATGGGGGAACAGAAGAATTTAAGAGCTCCTCACAAAAGAGGAAGAGCAGCAGCATAAGGTTTCTACTGACTGATGTCCTGCCCATCCACCTGTCACATTTAGATTCAGTGTAAGAGTTGCTTAGGACATACGCATACAGATAATGCACAAATAGTGTATCATAAGGGGTTTTTTAAAAATACTTGAACCAAATCATGATGTCCTGAGATTGGAAAGCTGAAGAACAGCACAACCTGGCCTCTTCCACTGACCAGGGGACTAACAGCCACTGAAAGCTGCTATGCTCACCTCCCAGAAAGAATGGCAAGGCAGCAAGAGGTTAACCCGGCCCCATCCATTGGCCAGAGAAAAGGCTGTAGCTCTGATGTTTGCATTCCTTTTTCTTTCCATTTTTATTGTGTCTATTATGAGATCATAAGCTTGCAGGCAGGGGCTATCTTATTTTTAGTATCTGTACAGCCCTTAGAAAATGTTTGGTTCTTTACAGATTGTTGTTGTCATCATTGTCATCATTCATAACTGGACTTTGGGGCATTATCTACAGCCCACGGAGAGTTAATGACTTCACACCCAAAGGGGGGAAAAGAAGATTTTCTGCACACAGTGGATCTTAATTTTGCCATTTGACTACTCAGTATGCACAGCCAGGATGAGCTACACAGAGGTACCGAAGAACTCAAAGTAGTAGAGCAGCCTTCCCTAACCTAGTGCCCTCCAAATGTCTTAGACTGCAATTTCCAAAATCTGCAGCTACCATGGCCATCAGCCATCCCGGCTGGGAATTATGGGAGTTGCAGCCTAACACATCTGGAGGGCACCAGGATGCCTAGAGTAGACAATGCATGTAGAAGCCCTGAACAGAGGGGAGGAAAAGAAATCATACAGGCTGACCTTGTGTGAATCTTGAGCTGTGATGGCTGAGCAAATCGTGAGCAGCAAACACTGCACTGGTACGGCTTCTCTCCTGTGTGTGTCCTCATGTGAAATACGAGTGCTGTTCTAGAACTCAGGATCTTTCCACAGACAGAGCAGAGGGGGCGCTTCACTCTTCCTTCGTGCTTCCGCACACAGTGTGTCCTCACATCTCTCTTCCTTTTAAAGGTGGCATTACAGAGGGTGCAGGCAAACTGCCTGTCCTCTGTGTGAACACATGCACGGTGCTCTTTCCAGCTGTTGCAGCTCGCAAAGGACTTACTACAAACATCACACTGATAGATTTTACCAGGCAAAGAGTGATGGACATCTCTGCAGTGGTCAACGTATTTTTTCTGTGACACAAACTTCTCAGCACATTTTGGACAGGTTATAACATAAGCAGTTTTTTTAGTTGCCTTACTTTTGTTCATTTTCCTTACTTTGACATCAGCATCTGATTTATTTTCTCCTCCATCTTGATCCTTTGAGTCATCATCATCCAAAGGCACCTCTTCATCTTCAGTGCTATCTATTTCAGCTCTATAGTCCTTTTCTCTTTTTGCACTGCCTTCAACAACAGCTCTGTGTTCTTCAGCATTTCCTCTTTTCATGTCACATTGCTCATTACGTTCCTCTTTATTGTCAGTCTCTGGTTCTATTGCAAGAGAATGTCTGGATTCTCTCTCTAACTCCTGAGATTTTTCACCCCCAAATTCTCTTGGCAAGTCAATATTTGGTGCCTCCTGACATGTTTTGTTATTCACATCAATTTCACCATGAACAATACCTGCTCTTTCTGTAGGTGGGACTATCATCCAGTAATCAGACATGACATTCCCATCTTGCTTGGATTCATGCATTTTTCTGTTGGGGAAAAAAACAACAACATAACAGCATGTAAAAATCAGCTATATTTTTTCTGTATGCCCAGATGAAGACACAAATAATCTACAAACTCACCCAAGGCCATATTCTAAGTTCACTTGCCTGTAAAGCATCCAAAAACACGTTCTGTCCATATTTTGATGGAAAAAAATCTTGCAGCTGCCAGTTTTCTGCTGGCTAGGTATAGGCAGCAATTCTATAGGCTCTTGCTTAGGAGAAAGCTTTACAGATCTCAATGAGACTTACTTTTGAGGACACATATATTGGGTTGCACTGCAGAAATTCACCCAGTCATACCACTGCTTCCCTTCTGGCGGGCAGATAACATTTCCAACAGGGGATTTCCAAGCATGGCCTTTTAAAACAAAGTTTCCAAGTGCTCTTTTTTACTGACTCTAATTTGTTGTCTTTTTATTTTTTTAAATGGAAGATTGTTTTAAAGTGGGTTACCTGTTTGCCACCCTTGAGTTTTTTAAAATGTTTATTTGTATCTATATAGATAGGCAGGATAGGAATGTTGAAAAGAAATACAATTTTAACCTGAAGAAATTACACTCTTGCGACTCATTGAAAGTCTAAAAATTTAAGTATCTTGCTTCAAGCAGCACTAGCAAGTAGAAAGCCCCACTGTGGCGGTGTTGAAATATTTTTAGCCCAAAGGCTGAATTCCATTTTGGACAAGCTGGGTGGGGGGGCATTCCAGCATATCTTAGCTGAATACTCTTCCTGTCAGTAAAGAAAGTAATTTCACCCTTTAGAAGGGAGAAAAACTGCACACAAGGCACTGAGGGAGAGAGTGCAGCTCTCAGGGGAATCCCAAATGGGCCCAGTTGGTCTTCAAGCATATGGTTCGCCACCCTTGCCCGACACAGCTTGCTCCTCATGACCCAGAGCACACAGAAATTCATTGGATGATTTAAGGGTTGATTGTGACTGAAATGAACTGAAAAGTCAGGCACCTTTTCAGGCAATACTGTGCTTCTGGGATTGTTGGACCACAAGTTGTCCAGGTCTGTTACACAGCAAAGGAACCCAGCTGCATAATGGGAAGTATTGTGCTACATATAAGCTGCAGGAATTTGAGCTGCAAGGCATACAGTAAATACTTTTGTGCTTGTAGGACTATCTAATGTAATTTTGAAAATATTTGCTTAATACTGAACCAAACTGACTGAGTCAATGCAACCCAATCCTATGCATGTCATACCCAGAAGGAAGTGCAATGGAACTTACTTGTAAGTAAGTAAGTATAGGATTGCAGTTTTATAGCTGGCAAACTTATACTAACTTCTTTTTCCCACATATAATTTCTACATTGAAGACATGAGGACTAAAAATCCCTCTTTTCCCCAATACTCTGCACAAAGAAAGACTTTACCTTACATGAGTATTAAAGGCAGACCTCTGAGCAAAACGTGCAGGACAAGATGTGCACTTATAAGGTTTTTCCCCTGTGTGTGTTCGAACATGAACAGTCAGTCCACATTTGGAGCTGATCACCTTGTCACAGTAGGGACACCGCTGAGGATTCTGTTTCTTCTCATGCACCCTCCGGATGTGGTCGCTGAGATCCTTCTGGCACTTGAACTTCTTGTCACACAACATGCAGGGGAAGTGCTGCTTGCTGTGGTGAACGGCAAGCCTGTGCTGTTGCAGTTTTTGGCAGCTGGAAAAGAGCTGGTCACACACACTGCAGCTATATTTAATGGCCAGGTGTATGTCATGTTCCAGTTGCATGTGTGACTGGTACCCCTTGGCAAAATGGAAAGAATGATTACATTTGGCACACGCATATCTCTGTGGCAAGACTTTTGATATGCTACGTGGGGATTTTCTGAGTTTAGCTTGACCAAGAATCAAATTATTTTCCTCCTCCTTTTGGCCAGGGAATATCTTGCTTATAACAATGCAAGTTTCCATTGAGTCCACCTGATCTGGTGAAGAACAGCTGGTGTCGCTTTCTTCCTGGCTGGGATTGCCTGTGTTGTGAACTTCATGCATGTCTACCTTGCTGCATTCAGCTGAGCCTGCCTTCTCTTCTTTGAACTTGGCAAGTGGGGCCCTATGTTTGTTAGGACACCCAGGTTTATTTTCAATAGCATCATAAATAGATGACAGTTTTCTATGCTTCTTTCTGTCCCAAAGGTTCTTTTTCATAGGGGTTGCCAAGATTTGGGACAAGTCACTCTGTTCTTTGACTTCTACTTGTTCTGTTTGATTCCAGAGACACCCACTACTTTCATGGCTTTTCAAATGTACAGTTAAATCTGCCTTCATTTCTTCAAAAGCCTCAAGCAGATCCTTGCATTCAAGTTTTTCAGCAACCTCCTTTATCCGGTGCAGCCTGTCCACTTCAATTTCTACTTCAGTTGTGTAGACAAACTTTAGGAAGGAGACAAATTCTTCAGCATGAATGTCTTGGAGGGTCACCTTGCAATTCTGGGCATTCAGCATTTCATCACTGAGAAACAAACTTTTAAAGTAATTGCTGGAAGCTGCTAATACAGCTTTGTGAACAGAAAATTCCTCCTGGATTCCAAGTTGGTCTGTGTGAATTGTCACATCACAGAAGTGACCAAGCCGATAAAGGGAATGTAATGTTCTCAGAAGGTTAGAAGCTGCAACATTAGATTTCATTAAAATTTTCTCTTTCTCCATCCTGTTAAGCAGAGGAAAATATATTAGGGAATTCCATCAGCTAGTATAAATTTACCCTTCTCAGCTAGTATAGTTTAGTTGAAAGTTTAGTTTCAAAGCAGGATCTCATTGAGTTTGTATTATACCTGATCACGATTTTGAAATTCAAAGGGTCCTATGACCAATAGCTTGGAAATAAATTCTAAATTTCATGCTATTTTCTCCCAGGTAAGTATGTATATTTACCAAAGATTGATTTCCATTTAGTAGACATGTATATTGCATTGTTAGACCTGGTTTTGTTATTCCAGCCACCCTAGCATGTGTTCTCTACCCATGTGCCTCAGAACCATGCAATGTACTGGGGATGAGGTTGACTGAAAAGTGACATTGAATGCAGCTAAACTAATCTCATTTAATCTTTGCAGATTTACAGAGATCATGCACCTGTAGCCTTCCAGAAGTTTTGGCCTACAACTCCTGTTATCCCTTGCCACTGGTGAGGCTGGTTAGGGCTGATAGGAGTTGCAGGCCAAAGCATCTGCAGAACTACAAGTACACATCCATATTATTCAGGAAGACAGGCAGTATCAACTCAGTATATGAGAGTTAATGGGGTATAACAGGCCGGAGCATCTTTGACACAGTTCATGAGACAAGAACAGGGCCCAATTCAATGCACCATAGGATAAACTGGTAGACCGTTTACCTGGACTTTTCCATTTCAGGTGCAGGTAGGAATATAAAAAGAAAAGCATCTCAAGGAGAAGATGGTATTAGATCTCTTTAACTTGCTATCTTTTTATTTGCAAGAAGTGCTTTTATTTTTGTTTTGGGAGAAGAACAGTCAAATATACCAACTCCTTACCTATAGCCTGAAATAGTACAATCCTGGAAAACTTGGATTGCTTGAGTTTGTGGAATGTATAAACTGAGTTTGCCATACGCATTGGCAATAAACTAAATGGACTAAGTTTGTTTCATTCATCCCTGGGGAATTTGCACAGAAGTACCCTCTTGTAAGGAAAACTATTTAGAGGTGTTTGGTTGGTTGCTGGGGTGGGATAGGGGAAGATGACTATGAGGAGGCATCTGTGGTGTGGAGAAGAAACGTTCCTTTTCTACAAAGATCAATTATTTGTGGGAAGCTGTCATCTAATGAAATGGATGGGGAGGTAGATGAAGGAGTGCTTCCAGACAAAACTTTTAGTATACCTGCACTTTGCCTTATTCATAGGCTTTTAAAGGGAGTCCAGCCATCCTTGTTCTAAACCAGCCCTACTTGCCTACTGCATCTTCTATGTTTGTTTAATTATGAATGAAAAGATGCAATAGCTGCACAACTCCTGATTGGCAGCACTAGGAGCTCCCATGGGTTGGGAAACACCATGGGGCTAACAAAAGAAAGCCCATGTGCAGTATATACTAAACTCAAACAATGAACTTACTGCACCTTCCAGATGTGTGACTACAACTTCCCACTATTCCCACAAGATTGCTGATGGGGGTTTTAGTCCAACGTATCTAGAAGAAACCCAGGGAGAGAAAGGCAATTATCAAATTGGCTGCCACAAATGCAGCAATAATGACAGACAACTAAAGTGGCTTTACAATGGCATTGCGTCAATGCCTGGATGGCAAGAGCTGTAAACTAAAATAGTTAACAAAACCTTCATTTCTGAGGGTGGGCAGGAGATGTCTGAATGACACTTGCAGTAGAAACCGCAAACAACAAGGAAGAGTGGCTATGAGCACACATGCTTGTGAGCCTCCTTCTCTGACACATCTAGGCAGCCACTGTTGGACGCAGGATGAGGAGGCTGAGCTGCATGGACCTTCCCGAGGTCTAATCCTGAAAGGCTCCTCTTACCTCCTCCTTGGCTTTGCTACCCGGGAGCTTTCGGTGACAAAGGAAAGAGAGAGCGGGAGAGAGGCAGAGCCCTCGTAGCGCCAGCAGCCGAGCGTGCGGAGGTCTTCCCGCAGCAGCCCCAAGGACCAGGCGACGCGCCACGCCTCCCGGCCGGCTTGCGGGCTCCCCTGCTTCCCTGCGCTCTTCTTTCGCGTCGCGGCGAGTCCCACACGGAGGGGCTTAAAATGATCTCTGGCAGCCACCGTAGCAAGGCCGCTTTCACGAGTTTTCTGCAAGGCGGGGGGAGCAAAAGACCATACGCAGCCGCGCCCCACAAGCCCCAAGGGTGAATTCGAGGCGCTCGAGCGGCGATTCCTTATGTTCTAGTCTATGGTACTGTCTTGTGCCAGAGCGGCCAGCTCTCCTTTTGTGAAAGGACGCCGTCCGAGCCATTCTTGCGTTAGCGCAGATGCGCGTTTCGTTAGGGGTCGCGGGTTGTCGCCCCCTACTGTGGAAGGAGGAGAAGAGAGGAAAGGCAAGGCGGTCGTTCTTTAACCAAGTGACCTGTCCTGGGTGTTGCGCTGCCGTAGCCTCTTGGCTGCAGCATTACGGAAGTTGCGCAACACCCATGAAGGCTACCAGGTTGAGGAGGCTTTTCCGCAGGCTCTGTTTCACGGGTCCTGGAGCCGAAATACGTAGACGACATTATGGGGTGGTTAGGATTGCTCCTGCAGCTACACCACCGCAGTGGTTATTAAAGAAAGGATTGCTTTGCCCAGATGCCCCGTTTTCATTGCATTGTGCTCTCTTGCACCTAATGATTCCCCTGTCTGCAGTTCAGCAGCAGAGCGTGGGCCGGGGAGGATGATGGACCCAACACCATCTTTTGGATGGTCATTTGTGTCTGCATTCCACAACCAGCGGGAAAGGTTGTGATTTGGAATCGGACTTGCTTCAGCTCCAAGTATTAGATAATAATTTTGAGTTGGAGTTTAGTTTTCAAACTCATTAATCACACCAGGTTGTAAAATGCAGTTTTCTACTTCAGGCTTTTCAAGAAGCAGAGAACGCTCTCTAAACATTTGTGCTGTATTAAATGACCTTATTGCAAAGATATTGGATTGAGATTGAGATGGCTATTCTAGTATATTTGACATTAAGACCCCCAGAATTGTTTATTGCCAGTTAATGAACGTGGCAAAAGTGTCTTTGGTTGGTTTTGTAGTAGCTACAGTTAGCTAACATTTCATAGGATATGTAAGGGGTGTTGAACCCCTTTCAGTCAGAGACCTGAGTTCCAATTCAGAGAAATTATTGGGGGCTACATTCCTGTGGCGTGTGGGGTCAAACAAAAGGGGCAGGACCAAACACCCCTAAAGCCATCACATTTTAGCTTAAAGCTGAAAAGCAAAGTAATGGAGGTTTAGAGGGGCATTTCAACCATTTGGAATGTGGAGAGGGGAACTGCACAAAAGTCAGGAAACCACCAAACAACTGGGGGTTAGTGGAAGACCTGGTAGAGATAATAGAAGAGGCTATGTCTATCTGGAAACCTTGGAGGGCCCACTCTGATCACTGCACCTGTGGTTGCCCAGA
The DNA here is from genome assembly GCF_004798865.1 of Varanus komodoensis. Lineage (NCBI taxonomy): Eukaryota > Metazoa > Chordata > Lepidosauria > Squamata > Varanidae > Varanus > Varanus komodoensis. The sequence continues at coordinate 4,959,510 of NW_025336010.1, forward strand.
GCCCTGCTCTAGTGCTTTTGTCAATGTATTCTCCCAAGATAAAGCTGGAACAGCTGTATGTGATTTTGGGGAGCGGCCCTTTTGGACCTGCTGGAAACATGGAGAACTCTTTCCCCCCTGTCACATGCTACTGGTGGGTACCAGCTAGAAATGACAAATTAGAGTAGTAACAATGATCAGAAACCGCACTGAAAATATGACAGATGAACAACACAGTCCTATACAAGTCCACTCTGAATTCAGTAGGATTTCAGTAGTGTGTATATGATTACAATTGAAAGCAATGAATTTGAACTGGCTGAAATGAAAGTAATGTTAATTTCCATGATTCAGGAAATAGAAAATGTTATTGCAGGACAGTCCTGTACTGGTTTACTCAGAAGTGAGTCTCACTGCCTTCAGTTGTGTTTTCTTTGTTGCGGTCTCTGTGCATCACACATATATAGTAAATGAGTACGATATACCCTGAGTATATCCTGAGCAGAAAGCAGAAGAAAAAGAAACTTGCTTCTGAGTAAATGTGTGTAGGATTGAACTCTTAAAAACACATTCATAAATAAATGGCATAATTAATTAGGTTTACTTTTATTATCCAACAGTGTTCATAATTATTTTTATTTCCAGGATTGGTGTGTTTCCTGATAGTACTTTCTTTTGTTCAGCAAAGGATATGTAAATGTGTAACTTGTGTTGTTACTAGCAGTGTAGAAGGAAGTTTTTATTGTTCCTGGTATCAGCTTATGCATCTCTCTAAAGCAACCCCCCATTATCCCCATGTACCATACTGGCTGAGATGATGGGTGCTGTAGTCAAACTCATCCAGAGGATGCCCAGATTGCTCTTGACCTCTGCTTCCAGAGAGGAAGAAGGTGAAGTTGGCCCAGAGAAGAGAAGTAGTGGCTGCTGGTTTCAACCCATAGCGTTCATACCAGTGGCCCTAGCACAGAGCAGTTTTCTTGCTCTGGCTTGCTCTTCTCCAAATATTTGCCTAGCCAAGAAGCCTCACCCCTTGCCTGTGCAGGAGGACATTCCAATTGCTAAGCCAGTCAGTTGTTTCCCAGGAGGAGATGGCCTCAAAATGACTGCATAGCTCAGTGGAAGGCTGCTAGCTCCAGCATATGGTTTGAAAGTAGGGGATGGAGCTGAGCTTGTGGAAGTTAAGCTGGTTTAGGTCTGGTCAGTGCTTGAAGGGGTGACCCTCGGAGTTCCCTGTGTTCTAAGAACCTTTAAGTTCTATGGAAGAACAGTGGGAGAGAGAGAATAAGCCACGTTCTCTTGCCCCTTAAGTGGACAGTGAGAAGAGCTAACCCTTCAGTAGCTTGGAGCTAAAATATATATACCTCATCACACCACACCATGCATGTGCATGCACACACGCACACGTATTACAGACTTTAGCTATCCTTGCATTATAATGTTGTGTCTCTTGTGCATAATGTAGTTACTCGGTCTTGAGCAGAACATTTAACCCATCCAAGTTCTTACAACCACTCAGAAGTGCCACTCCTGTTAGCTTCTGGATGCATGCTCCCAGAATCAGCCTCCCACCAGCTGGGGATGGTAGCAGTTACAATCCAAAATATCAAGAGGGCACCAAGTTGGGAAAGGCCTGGAATGGGTGGCAAGCTCTGTAATCACATCTCCTGCATTTCTCTCCTCTCCTCTTTTTTATACTCCAGGGCTCCAATTTTAAGCAAAGTTAATCAACCCATAAGGTAGCTTTTAGTCATGGAGGTGGAGGAATATTGGCACAATACAGGTACCATTTTTTCCTTCTCCAGAGTTGTTAACATCCATTTCACAGGGCAATTACAGAAGAACAGTGCAGGGAAAAATAGTTAAACACCATTTCCCCAGCATCACATTCCAATTAAAAGGGCAGCCTCCTCTCAATGCCATGGCTACTTTCAAGTTTTTCTTTATTTCAGGTCACATGATCACATATCATGCTGAGTTTGGCACTAGTAATGTTTGGGGCTTTCTGAGTGTTTTTTTTTAAATCAACACATAACTAGTAATATTCATGGATGTCATCAAAAGATATGCATCCAGCCTGACAATATGAAGTTACATTGAGATTTATATGAAGAACTTTTGTATTTTGCCACAGGAGGCTTGCTGAAATGTAAAATCCATTTCAGTTCATTTTCAAGGTGGAAACTGGGCATTACATATGCTTGTTTTCAAGTGAACCAAAGACTAAAGAAGTGCTCAGAAATTAAAGACTGCCAAGATGCAGAAAGAAGAGATGCAACGTATGCTATAAATTACATCTGGAAAGAAAAACACAACTGCTGTTAAATAATTTGCCATGAATGTGTTTAGTTAAAATATAAGGCTTCCTCTGTTTTAATGAAAATTCAGGAACCATTCCCAAGAGAACAGCCAAAGCAACGGAATGCAGTATTTCTCCCTGGCAATAGCCCATAAAACATTCATGCTTATGTAATAGTATTAGGGTTCTTATTCTTTTCAAAGTGAAGTTGCTATTTATTTAGTTTGATTTATGAAATGTGCCTAAGCCACACTTCGGTGATACAAAAAAAATTTAAATGCAAAAGTACATTTAACCAAAATTACAAATGGAACTTGTCTATGGCAGCACAGTCTCTCCTCCATGGATGTTGCTCATTAAATGCAGCCAGCTGGGCAGTGCATGGTCAGGCCGGTGGTACAGTACAGAAATGAATACTGTAGAATATAAATCCACATCTGCACTGGCTGCGCGTGTTGGAGATGCCTGCTTCCATTCACAGATTTCCTTTGCTGGATGGAAGTGACCATCTCTTTCATGAGGTGTGTTGTTACCAAAGAGGACTTTGATCTTAACTACAAGTATTTCTGTACCAGGAACTCAGTTTTATGCTTTGCAGATTCACCAAAGTTGCTGCAATGTAACAGACATCACAGAGGGAACTGTGAGAGCAGTGATTTCAGTCTGTATTTGTTTGTGGAGCAAACCTCCTCCTTTACTCTCCTGGCTGCCACTTTCAGCTGTGGTTGCCATAGAGTTGGTAAATCAGAAGGAAAAAAGTCCCCCTTGTACAGCTAGTTCTACAAACTTCAACAATCATGACAACTAAGTACAGATAGTTGTAGATGGACGGAAAGGTCCAGGTGCCACTAGCTCCTGTATTATAGGGGTAGACGGAAGGTAGGTCTCCAGATGTTCTGGTCTTCAGCTCCCAGAAGCCCTGCCAGCTTGGTTAGGGTGCTCCGGAATGCTAGGGAGAAGTCCAAAACGCTTACTATAGTAAGTCCACTCTTACTATAATGGGCCACTAAAGAGGGAAGTGATTTGATTGCTCACTTCATTCTTTCCCACTCATTTCTTTCTGAAGAATATAATTTGTTCCTGACGACCAAATAACAAGGGTCAGTTACTTAGGGCCCTATTAGACAGGCATAAGAAGGTTGAAAATATAAAATATGTCAAGGAGGTCAGGAGTTGTAAAGATACGCCTAGAGGCAGATGTTTTGATGCCAGTTGTCCTAAAAGGAAGTGTAGGTCAAGATAACCCCACACAAAAAGTAACTGAATGTTTCCTCTTACTTTTTCTTCTCTATTTTTAATCTTTCCAACTTTGCTTTTCCACGTGAACATGCAGAGCTCCATTATGCATGTGAACCACTGGTCCATTTAGGTCAGTAGAGGCCTGAGAGCAACTCTTTAAAGTTTCAGGTAGCATCTTTTAGACAAGGGCTGTAAGAAGATGAGGAAGAGAAATTACATTTCTGTACTGCCCAAATAGCCAAAGGTCGTTGCAAAGTTTATAATAAATTAAAAACTTTAAAATTCAATATAAAACATAATGTGCAAACACTGGCATACAGCCAACAATAGAAATCCCAGGACCAATTAAAGCCATATCCTATGCTGGGAATGGAGGAAAGTCTTAAACTGAAAGGATGGGAATGTTGGCTTCAAGCGGACTTCACCAGGGGAGGTGTTGCATAATTGGGGACCACCACCACGCAGGAACTCTCTTTTGTTGGCATCCTCTGAATGTCCCTCAGAGGAGGCACCTGGAGGAAGGGGTCAGATAAGAACCTTAGTGTTGGGTAGGTTCAGGTATTTTGGTCAAGAACCATGTAAGGCTTCAAGGCAGCATCTTGAACTGAACTCAGAAGTGTACTGGCAGGCAGTGTAAGCAGGCCATAGGTGATGTTATAGTCCTGGTCTCCACTATCAGCCTGGATGCCACATTTTTCATAAGCTGCTGCTTCAAAATCATCTTCAAGGACAGTCCCACAACACACAGCACATGTGGCAGCAATTTAAGTTGGAGGTTACAAGGGAATAGACTACTGAGAATAGGCTATCCCTGTCCAGAACGGGTATTGCTGAAACATCAGCCAAAGCTGTTTGAAGGCACACAGTGCTAATGAGGACATCAAGTACAGGGGCACTTCCAAGGGAACCCCAATTTATGAACCTTCTCCTTCAGGAAAAGTGCAATTCTAGTCAGAGCTCCCAAGAGAGCATGCTCCACCTGGTCAGAAAACCACCAACTAACAGCATTCTGAGTCTTGTCTAAATTGAGCTTCAGTTTATTAGCCCTCTTCTAGTCTGTTGTTGCAGCCAGGCACTGGTCTGGCACTTCCCCAGCCTTACCTGATGGAAACAAAAAGGAGACACAAAATGGTGCGTCATCAAGCGTACGGAGGACAACACACTCCGAAATTCCAGATGGCCCCAGATGTTCAGCAGCTTTGTGCAGATGTCAAAGAGCATAGGGGACAGAACCGCCTCCTGTGGAACCACACGCTGGAGAGTCTATAAGGCCGAGCAATATTCCCCAGGCACCACCTTATGCATCCTGTCCTGACCTCCAGGAATCAAGGCAAGGGTCACCCTAAAATCCCTTCTTTGCAGCAACTCCTTCCATGTGCTCACAGTTCTTTCAGAAGCAACCACCATGTACATGCTCAGGCTATGAAAGAGTCTCTGGTTGCCTCTCTGGCCAGATGGAGCAAGAGCCCAGGATGTAGTCCCTGCAAGCACAGATCCCACTGACGGTCTCAGCCCAATCTTCCACTTCCACATTAGGCTGACCAACTCCCATATATATATGGGAGCAACTTCTATGTATCACTACTCAGCCCTTGGTCCTGACAGAGGAAACTGCCCCTCAACCAGTGGCTATGCCCAAATGGGTACTTCTGCCTTGCCCACTTTCGCTGAGGGCAAATCCTAGGAGACACCCCATAACACCTTCAGAGCCCTCCTCTTCCTGCCTAGTTCTTCCTAATCCCTAGTTCTCTGAGGGATCAGCAGGTGCCTCTCTGTCCTTTGGCTGAGGAGGATTAGCAAAATCGAGCTGTAATGCATCACTCAGGTCCTGTTCATCAGTGGAAGACCATACCATGCCCAACTGTGAGGACCCTTATTCCAGCTTGAGCTTTGTCCCCTTCTCCATTTCTTTATTTTCTCCTCCACCAGTGTCCTCAGGGCTCAGTCTGAGTTTGGGCTTCCAACAGCACAGCTCTAGAACCTCTTTCCAGGCTGGGGGTCAGATCTAAAATCCACATAACTTGGAAATGGCCATGGTTCCGTGCAAGACTCCTCTTCCTCTCTGCCAGTACTGAGCCATCAACATCAGCCACCACTCACTGGAGGAAGCCCTCCCAAGTCAGGGCCAAACTGCTTGTGATGCTAAACATGCTGCTTGTAGTTCTGTGAATCCTTTCTTAAGAAATCAAGAAGTCTAGACCGGGAAGGTGAGGTTTAACTCACCCTTTGCAACCCCAGTGAAATCCCACCTTCTGGCTGTGATTTGAATCTAGGTTGGATTGTCTCCTGATACCTCTCAGGGACCCTTTACTGGAGGTATTTGAACGGGAGGTGGGGAGGCTTCTGTAGGGAACGCTGTGATTGCATTCTGCATTGATGGTCTCTGTGTGTGTGAGGGGGAAGGTGATGGTTTAGAAACTACGTGATGGTTTAGAAACATAGAAACAGAGTGAGTCAGAAGGGGCATCCTGGGGCATCTAGTCTGACTCCCGGCTCCTGCCAGCTCCACTCACAACATGCTGAGTCTTGATAGTGGTTTACTGGGTCTTGATATTTTTAATTGGCTTTAGCAATATGTACTGACTTATATTTTAGTTGCAGTCCACCTTTATACCAAAAATGGCACTCAAGATTGCATCATCATCATCACATTTATATGCCACTTTTTTCTTCTTGCAAGGGACCCAAGGTGGTTCTCCCCCTGCCCATGTTAATGTTGCAACAACCAACAACTGGACAGCCATCTGAGTGGGATGGTGTAATGTGGTGTCCTGCAACAGCAGGGAGTGGAACCCTGGTGCCCTTCATGGCCCCTTCCAACTATACTGTACTATGATTCTATGAACCCTAAGAGGTAGGTTAGGCCGTGAGTCAATGAGCATCATGGCCAAGTGGGGATTAGAACCTGGGCTTCCCAAGGAGGCCCACAGTCTAATGCTTTAACCACTGCTCCACACTGGCTTTCAGTGCATTTAATACTTTGTATGTTTTGACCCCAGCTGGAAGACACTTTGAGCCTTTTTTTTTTTTTTTGGTCTTAAAAGAATGAATGCCTAACACAAACCTAATAAATAAATCCATGATAATGGTGATTTCTAAGGTCCTCTTGCAACTCTAGCACCCAGCTTTGTTGCGAAATCAGGGAGAGGGACAGAGTAGAATGCACCAACAAGAAAAGGATCCCACCCCTCATGTTGCTTCACCTCTTCTGATCAGAAAATCTCACTGCTTACCACATTTTGCAACCCCGCCAAAAAATCTGCATCCCAGCAGAAGCATAATCAACTGTATTTCCCAACTATAGCACCAGATGTCGCTAAAGCTTCTCCAATGCAAGCCTAACTGAGCCTTAGAGCCCTTCAAGTTGTTAAGTCTGGAGTGCACTCATTTGTTCCATACCTTGGCTTGGCAAAAAGAAAAAAGTACAGTTGGGTGGGAAATCTGGTGTTCTTTTGGCACACAGTGACAAGAGGAGTGACAACACCACAAGCAGGGCAAAGTCCCAGCTCCTTTTCCTGGCAGATTTTCCTTTGCCACTGACAGCTGCATAACAGGCCATGCAACTTGGGAAGCTGTCCGCAGCACTGCAAGTCAAACCTGGGGAGGCTGAACTTGTGGCACAGTTGAATGCACAGGAGGAAAAGGAAGCGACTCATTGTACAGGGTCCCAGAACTTTGTGGGCTCACTGATGGAGCCCACAAATGTGTTGGGCTTAGTCCTTTCTCTAAGTTGGAGGCTGACAGTGGTGATATATCCTGAGTGCTGTAGGCTGCGTCACAAGGAGGCCCAAGGCTTGCCTCATACAAAGACAAGCCACCCCAAAACGCAGTGCATGATCATAAGGGGCAATGCACTGTTGTGGGGGAAATCAGCTTTCCCCCAGCTTCTGCAGCCAAGCAGGGGGTTCCGGGACACGGCGGGTCCTCTCTCCAGATGCAGCAAAGCAGTCACTTGCTGGGGGGTGGCAGCAAGGCACTGCAGGAGTGGCCTGCATCCCGCATGGCCCGCCCAAAGCCCCCAAAATGAGCCTGCCCCCTTCAGGTGCAGAGGTGGGTGCTGCCTCATTGTGTGTGCCGCAGACAGGCCATCTGCCGGTCCAGGTGGCGTTTGCACATGGTCGGGGAGGGGGTGCCATTTTGTCCTTCACCCCAGGCCATGGAATGCCTGTGGCCAGCCCTGTCTGAGGGGGAATGCGGTGATGAGGTCAGCAACCCCACTAATGCAAATGCCAGCACTGTGGCCCTCTGATCTGGGATCACATTCATCCATGTGCAGCATCCACGCCTGTGTGAGTATCATGCGTGCACACGCTGAGTAAATTTTCCAAATGTAGGTGCATATGGGTGAGGCAGGAAGGAAATGATGAGGCGTGTTGGAGTGTGAGTAGGAATGACCAGGAGAGGAAGGGAAGGGAAGGAGGAAGGGAAAGGAGGAAGGGAAGGGAGGGAGGTGGGGTTAACAAGGATGCTTGCAGGAATGTGAGGAAATGCTGCAACTCACAGGCAGAGAATCTTCTTGGTATGCAAACGGTCCAGGGTCCACCCCATGCATCTCCAGGTAGGGCTTGGAAAACCATTTCCTCTGGTCTTCAAGCCAGAGGGGTGGTAGTAGATGAATATATGCACAAGAGAGAGTGTGTGAATTGTGTACATGAGTGAGGACAGAGTGGATGTATTAATGCAAGTGGGATGTGTGTTATTTCAGGAGTAGGCAATGTGGTGTCCCCCAGATGTTTTGGACTGCAATTTCTATAATCCCCAGCTGGCATAACCTATGGTTAGGATTGGTGAGTTGTAGTCCAAACCCTCTTGAGGGCACCAGAGTGTCTACCTCTGGTGTGTTTGCCACTCTTTCTTGAATGGGTTTTGAATTTCTGCATGAATCTGAAGCCCTGGCTTGGCTCACTTCCTTGCTTAGCAGCTTTGCATGAGGCTTGAGTTCTTTCCTTGAGAGTCACTGATGGTTGTTCAGCCCCAGAATTTGTGACACAGCTGGATCTTAGCTGGGTTGGGCCAACCTACTGTCATGTCCCTGGTTGTCGGATTGGTTGCAAAGCACTTGGATTAGCTGTGCACAGAACCTTTCTGTGGGCCTCTGTCCTCGAGGCAAAATCCAGTGAGAGGAAAGCCTTGCTTAGAAAGAGCAGGCCTGGCACAGATGATGAAAAATACCAAAAAGATCTACAAATGACTTTTTTGGCGATACAAACATCTTTAACAGCTATGCAAGCATTCCAAGAGGCTATGCAAAATTCTATATCAAAATTAAGTTTAGAACAGAGGAATATATTAGCAGAACAGAGGAACATGTCAGCTGAGCAAAAAAACTTTGCAAATGAACAAAGAGAACGTCTTGACAAACTGGATACCTCTGTTGAGGACGTATCAAACCAACTGGCAGATGTTCGACTTAAAAACTGAACAGAGTACACAAAAAATACAACAAGCCCATGAAAAAATTGAAACAGTAGACAAAGAAACACAATTAATAAAACAAACAAATAAGTCATTATGGGATTCACTTGCTATATTAGAGATGGAGAAGGCATCTAATTATCTGAGATTCCAGAATATACCCGAAGGAAAGAATGAGGACCTAAGGGAATTAATAATTACTATGCTGGCAGAGGCGTTGGATCTGGAAAACGAAGAGGTGGCCATAAACATTGACCTTGTTTATAGCATGAATTCAAGTTATGCCAGGAAACATAAATTTCTGAGGGAAGTCCATGTTAAATTTGCAAAAAGGTCTATAAGAGACAATGTTTTTAGGGCTGTACATGATAAACCTTTAAAGGCGGATGATCATCATGAGGTGACTGTTTTGAAACAAATACCATGGAGGATTAGAGAAGGATGAAAGAAATATTTATTCCTTACTACAGAGCTGACTAAGAAAGAGATTATGTTTAGGTGGCTAGTGCCAGAAGGAATATTTTTCACCTGGAACTCTACAAGATACAAGCTGGACTCGATCTTCAAGGTACAAGAGTTTTATGAAAAATTTAGAAGTACATTTGAAAAGGAAGAATCGGGTGCTCCAAAAGAAGGAGGGAAAGATGCTGAACCAATGGAACTAACAACATACCACTCTGAAGAAGGAGAAATAGATAACGCAGACCTACAACAAGAGGGACAGACACTGGAACTAAAGGAAAAAAAAAGGGTAGAAGTGTAAAGGCGAAGCATAAGTAGATAAATATATACTTCTTCGTCGTGGCCTCTGTGCATCACACATATGGGTACTGTGCCTGCGCAGTGCCTTTGGCTGGAAGATAACAAGGTAGAGGTTTTTTTTGGCGGGAAAAGCTCCGCTCCCCCTCCCCCACAGCCTATAAAGAGCGGAGCATCCGCCATTTTGTTCAGTCTTTGCGACCGCCGTTCACTGTGCCTCGTGCCGCTTTCGACTATCGCTCTGACCGTTACTCGTAGCCTATTTCTTCTCCTTTATTAAGCTCCCAGTTTTTATATCCCTGTTAGTTCTTGTTAGTTCCTGTTAGTTCTATAGTTCTGTCATATCGTTCTACCGTTCTACCTTCTTCTATAAAAAAAAAAACAACCGAAAATATATTCTTACTCTCTGCACTGTCTTCTTTTTTCCACTTCTTGCAATGGCGCAGCAAGCGGCTTTCCGCAAATGTGCGGAATGCAGGTCGAAGATGTCTCCATCTGACCCACACAACCTATGCCTCCTCTGCTTTGGGGAGGGGCATAGGACCGACAAGTGCTCCCACTGCCTGGCCTTCTCTAAGCAGGCCAGGAAAAATCAGGAGAACCACCTCCGGAGGCTCCTGTGGGATCAAGCTCTTATGGTCCGACCCACTCATCGTCGCTCTGAAGCCTGGCCCGGCTACGGTGGTCCCGCCCTCACGCCCTTCGGACAAAGGTGCCTCTGCCCTGAGGACCCCACCCACTTCTCCCAAGAAGAAACGCGAGAAGCGCAAACATGCCGATGCTGATAAATCAGCAAAGAAGGCCAGGAAGGAGAAGCCTCCTAAACTGATCCAGAAGGTGAAGGATCCGGAGCAGCCACGGCACCGTGACTCGGGTTTGACGGCTGCGTCAGTACCGGCAGCAGCTACCGTACTGACCCCACTTGAGCCGGTACTCCAGGCAGCCATGAGGGTCACCCCTCAAGGGTCCCCTCGGCGTGTGGCCGACCTCCCCACTGAGCCGCTTCCACCTCTTCAGCGGGGGTCAATCTCTGATGGGGAAATTCAAGACTCTCCCCCCAGGGTTAGGTCACCCACGCCTATGCCCATGGCCACAATGGAGGCAGATGTGGTCGGATCCCCGCCCAGGGCCCGCAGGAGTTGCTCCAGGGAACAACGATCTGAGGAATGGCGTCGCTCCTATTATCCATCTTGGGGCGAGCCATACTGTACCAGGTACTATCCCGCACCGAGGGATCAATCCCCACCATGCTCTCGTGATCGCCCGCTGCCGCTGGATCCGAGGCGCGCATCCCTGGTTCCCTGGGATGAAAGCACCCGGTCTGTCTCGCCAGTGGAGTCCTCTTCTTCGGCTCCTCCGTATTACGGCACGGACTCTGATGACTTGGACGTCGATTCCACCTCTCCCAACATCGCGGTGACCTCCCAGGGTCCTGCATCACCAGACGAGTCCCACGTCTTCTTCGCAGAGCTGATGTCCAGGCTCGTCCAGTCCCTGGATATCAATGCTGTCCAGCACCCGGGACCGTCAAGGGATAAATTTTATGACATCATCCGTGGGGAGTAGTCCACCTCGATCGTCCTGCCCTTGACCACCACCCTACGGCAGGCGATGATGCAATCCTGGGACTTGCCCTCTCACCCTCAACCCACATCACGGAGATACGAAGCCATGTACTGGGTTTGGGAGGAGGACATCCCATTCCTCCTCCGACACCCCAAGCCGAACTCGGTCATGGTGGAGTCCTCCCAGGGTAGAGAGGCAAGAGGCCACACCACTCCACGAGATTAGGAGGACCATAAGATCGACTCCCTGGCCAGGAGGGTCTATGCAGCTTCAGGCTTGGGGCTGCATATCTCGAACTATGAGGCGACATTGGCGAGATACCAGTATTTTATAATGCAACGCCTCCACAACGTCGTCTCGGCCCTCCCAGACCACCAGAGCGACTTGGCCAAGGTGCTAATTAAGGAGGCGATGCACGTCGCAGTTCAACAGCTGTCCACAGCCAGGCACCATGTGGACACCAACTCAAGGGCCTTGGTCGGTGCCGTCTCCTTTCGCAGGCATGCGTGGCTGAGGAGCGCCAACTTCCCCGAAGAGACCAAGCGCCGAATCGAGGAAATACCCTTTGACGGATCTGGGCTTTTCCATTCAAAGACCGATCACAAACTCAAAAAACTTCATGAGTCCCACATGACGGCCCGACGGATGGAGCTCCAGTCGCAACCGAGGTGTAAGTGGGCATGGACCCATCCGCCATACAGACAGCCTTACCATCCCAGGCAACAGCCTCAGCACAGGCAGCAGCAGCAGCAACAACAACGCCACCGACAACAGCCCCAACAACGCTACCAACAGGGTCGCCGCCGATATGACGACAGGAGGCAGCGTTGACGGGACTGGCGAACCATTCTTCTAACCTATCCCATACCCATCCCCCTCTCATCTGGGGACCGGCTGCGAAGCCGACTCCCCATTTGGGAGTCCACCACATCTGATTGGTGGGTATTGTCCATCATACAGCACGGCTATAGGATAGAATTCGACATCGTCCCTCGATCGAGTCCGATCCGGTTTACATCATGCTCGCCGGTACTGCTCGATGAAATACAACAACTTCTTCATAAAGGAGCGATTCGTCAAGTAACTCAATATGATGGACTTCACGGATTCTATTCTAGATATTTTACAGTTCTCAAATGGGATGGTGGCCTATGTCCGATTTTAGACTTACGTAGTCTGAATCGATTCATCGTGACGAGGAAGTTTTGAATGGCCACCCTCCAAAATATTTTGCCGCTGCTAAGGAAAGAGGATTGGTTCGCCTCATTGGATCTGAAGGATGCCTATTTCCATATAGCGATCCATCCCAAATATAGGCGTTTCCTTCGCTTTGCTGTTGCTGCACATTTCTACGAATTCATGGTTCTACCCTTCGATTTGGCCACTGCTCCACGAGTGTTTACTAAATGTATGGCCTCTGTCTGCACTTACCTAGGCCTCCAGGGCATACAAGTTTATCCTTACCTTGATGACTGGCTCCTGGTCTCCAGGTCCAGGGAAGTGCTCCTCACTTCTATCCGTATTACCTGTGCCTTATTGGACGATCTGGGCCTATGCATTAATACCGAGAAATCTTCTCTACTTCCGGTACAGAGGCTTACGTTCATCGGAGCCCACTTGGATTCGACGTTGGAAAAGGCATTCCTCCCTCGGGACAGACAACTGACTCTCACTTGCCGTGTCTATCGAATGCGACGAGGCAGATCGGTTCCAGCGAAGTCCATCCAGAGGCTTCTAGGACATATGGCTTCCACCGTTGCTGTGGTACCACACACCAGACTGTGACTTCGTCCTCTGCAGCTATTTTTCAACAAAGTGTTCCACCAACAGAGAGATCCACCATCGAAACTGCTTCGAGTCCCATCCTCTGTACTCCATTCCCTACTATGGTGGTTGGTCCCGGACAATCTGACTGTTGGGGTCCCGTTCAGGCCCCGATGCCCATCGATAACAGTCTGTACCAACACATCTCTTCTGGGTTGGGGAGCGGTATGCTCCGGCCTGTATACTCAGGGCACGTGGACTCGTCAGGAATCCACGAATCATATCAACTTCCTGGAACTGTTGGCCGTATTCAAAGCCCTACACTCTTTCGAAGGCGTTCTTCAACATCAGGTCGTTCAGATAACGTCAGACAACATAGCCGCCATTTTTTATCTGAACAAACAGGGTGGGACGAAATCTCCGACCCTGGCCAGACTTTCTATGCAGATCTGGGACTGGTGCATTTCGAAAGACATTACGATGATAGCTGTCCATCTGGCCAGTATGGACAATGTGGAAGCGGACCTTCTCAGCAGGCGCATGCTCATCTCTCACGAATGGGAACTAGATCCCCAGACACACGAGGACCTTTTTCATCGCTGGGGGTTTCCCGACGTGGACTTGTTCGCCACCCAACAGAACAAGGTGTGTGCGACTTTCTTTTCGAGAGTGGGAATCAGGTGCGAATCCCTAGGGGAAGCCTTCATGATTCCATGGAACAACCTGAATTTTTACGCCTTCCCACCGATTCCTCTGGTGATGAGAGTCATAGCGAAGATTGTATGCGATTGGGCCACGGGGATACTAATTACTCCTTGGTGGCCACGCCAACCTTGGTTTCCCACACTGCTGGACATTTCTCATGGGGAATACCTTCATCTTCCACTGCTCCCGTACCTCATAACCCAGCAGGATGGTGCACTTCGCCACCCAGATATACTATCGTTGAAACTAACAGCATGGCGAATCCTATAGCTGACTTCATTACGTCTATACCATCGACTACTTCAAGTGGTTTGAATCCTACCTTCGAATCCACTACATTTGCAACCTTCGAATCCGCTGGAGTCGGTGCTGCTCCAGCACTGTCGGACCCGACTATTGCTCCATCAAATCCGACAACCTTTCATCCAGACATTCAATACATCTTGGACTCCACTTTAAAGCCTTCTACACGGAAGTCTTACGTGGCTAAATGGAAGCGTTTTTCCACCTTTGCCGACTCTCGTTCATTCTCTCCATTTACATCATCGATACATCAAATTCTTCAATTCCTCTTAGAACTACACCACTCTGACTGAAACCATCTTCGATTAAAGTGTATACGGCGGTGATCGCCTATCATCGTGGTATGGTGGACGGCTTGTCCATTTTCTCTCAACCTACTATTAAGAGGTTTCTGAAGGGACTTTATAATCTGAACCCGTCGATCAGACCAATAATGCCCACCTGGAATCTCTCTGTTGTTCTGCAAGCGCTTATGAGAGCTCCTTTCGAACTGCTGGCAACAGTCGATTTACATCTGGTCTCATGGAAAACAGCATTTCTAGTGGCGATCACCTCAGCCCGAAGGACCAGTGAGCTCTGCGCGTAGACCCACCTTACCTCAACTTTCACAGAGAAAAGGTCCTGCGGCTCAATCCATCTTTTCTGCCTAAGGTGTCCACACCCTTTCATATGGGACAAGATATTGTTTTGCCTGCCTTTTTTCCAGCTCCGTCTACTCCATTAGAAAGATCATTACATTCACTTGATGTGCGGCGCTGTTTAGCCTTCTACAGATCCAGGACAGAATCTATTCGACGTTCAAATAGACTTTTCGTTAAATATGCTACCAGGGACCAAGGCACCCCTGTCACTCCACAGAGACTTTCTAAGTGGATAGTTCATACTATCACTTTATCTTACCAATTGGATAAGATTGACTTACCCACAGCCCCTCGAGACCATTCGATTGGGGCAGTTGCTGCCTCATCTGCCTTCGCATCGGGAATATTGATTGACGATGTATGTAGAGCTGCTAGTTGGGCAAATCCTTGCACTTTTGCCAAGCATTATCGCTTAGATGTCCATGCTCAGCAGGATTGCTCCTTCTGCAGAGCTGTTCTTTCATCTGTTCTTCGTTGAGAACACCTCCCCTTCTCCATTATGGTAAGCTTGTTAATCTACCCATATGTGAGATGCACAGAGGCCACGATGAAGAAAAGCAGGTTGCTTACCTGTAACTGATGTTCTTCGAGTGGCCATCTGTGCAGTCACACAACCCACCCGCCGGCCCCACTCAGTGTCGGTGAGTGGACCTTTTGTCGGTACCGAATGTTATCATTATTTCTTGGTACCGATATTGCTCATTGTTTTCCTGGTACCGATACTGTTCACGGTAGAACTAACTTTTTCCACATTGGGGCGTCGGTCCAGTCATCAAAGACTGAACAAAATGGCGGACGCTCCGCTCTTTATAGGCTGTGGGGGAGGGGGAGCGGAGGTTTTCCCGCCAAAAAAAGTTAGCTTTCAATCTTCCGGCCAAAGGCACTGCGCAGGCGCAGCACCCATATGTGTGACTGCACAGATGGCCACTCGAAGAACATCAGTTACAGGTAAGCAACCTGCTTTTTTTTAAATATGGCTTTCAAAAGGGAAGGAAAATTGAACTGCTCTCTTTAAATGTAAATGGACTAAACGGACCCTCTAAGAAGAGAAGGATTTTCTCTCAACTTCAAAAATGAAAATTAGATATAATTTGTCTACAAGAAACACATATTAAGAAACAACATAGTAAGCTTTTGGAATATTTAAAGTTTGGAAAGCTATTTATACCTTCCGCTTCGCAAAAGAAAAGAGGTTTAGCATTATACAGCAAGGAAAAATTAGATCCTAAATATATATTAGCTGATGAGGATGGTAGGATTCTGATGGTTGAAATCACAATGACACTTAAAAAGGTGCTTTTAGTGGCGATCTATGCCCCAAATGACCATCAGGAAATATTTTACTAAAAACTACATGCTTTACTCTTACAATTGTACTACCAGACCATGTGTGTAATGGGAGACTTTAATGCAATTGTGGACAAGAAAATGGAGATTAAGGGCAGAAAAGGCAGGAGGATACTTCCAAAGTCTTGTTCTAATATGATTGAAGAATTCAGATTGATAGATGTCTGGAGACATAAAAACCCAACCTCTGCTAAATATACTTTCTATTCGAATAGACATAGGTCATGGTATTGATATGGTTTGGATAACCCCAGACTTAGTACCAGACTTGCTAGAAGCTGAAATAGAGGCAAATGTCTGGGCAGATCATAACCCTGTAACTGTGTCACTGAAAGGGACAGTAAAAACGCCCAGATGGAGGTTAAACAAAGCCTTATTAAAGGATAAAAAATTCACAGAAGAGATAAATAAGGAAATGCAAATATTCTTTCAAATAAATAAAACTGAAGAAATCTCTTTGCAAAATGTCTGGGATACAGCCAAAGCCTATGTCAGGTGGCTGGTAATAACATACTCAGCAAAAATAAACAAAAGGAGAAAATAAGAATGAGCTAAAATAGTAGAGGAATTGAGAAAATATGAACAAGAATTACAGGAAGATCCATCCAAAAAGGACCTTAAGGTACAAATGAATATTCTAAAACATTAACTGAACCTCCTGGATACAAATGAACTCACTAAGCAAATGAAATTGACTAAACAGAACTTCTTTGAAAATGCTAATAAACCAGGGAGATGGTTAGCCTATAAAGTAAAGAAAGAAAGAAAGAGAGAGAGAGAGAGAGAGAGAGAGAGAGAGAGAGAGAGAGAGAGAGAAGAGGCTAATAAGTAAATTGAAGGATGGAGAAGGATGACTGCAAGTACAAAGTACACATATCAAGAAAATAGCGGAAGATTTCTTTTGCAAAGCTATACCAGAATGATGAGATTTCAACTGAGAAAGTAAACAAATATATCCGAAAGGGAGACCTGCCAAAGTTACCAGAGAAATACCAAAAAGTATTGAATCAAGAGGTAACAATCACAGAAGTAATAGAGGCAATTAAGAGACAAAAGAATGACAAAACTCCTGGCCCGTTTGGGCTACCAGCAGAATTTTATAAATCCTTTGAAGGAATTTTTGCTACGCTTCTTAAGGATATATGTAATGCAGCATTGTTAGATGCTAAAATATCAAATACTTGGACAGAGGCAAATATTACATTAAAACCGAAAGAAGACACGGACTTGACGCATATTCAAAATTATAGACCTGTATTACTATTAAATGTGGATTACAAAATTTTTACCTCCATAATGGCAGAAAGATTGAAGAAGTATCTAACAGACTTTATTCATTCAGATCAAAATGGTTTTTTACCTAAAAGAAAAATGAGGAATAATATGAGAACTATCCTGGACATCTTAGAGTATTATGAGATACATACAGAAAAACCAATGGCACTATTATTCATAGACACACAGAACTTTTGACAATGTTAATTGGCAATTTATGAAGCAACAGCTAGTTTAAATGGAGTTTGATGAAAAGTTCATTAATGCGATATCAAGCATCTATCAAAAGCAGTCTGCTAGGATTATAATCAATGGAGAATTTACAAATATTATAGATATACAAAAGGGTACAAGACAAGGATGCCCGTTATCACCACTGTTGTTTATATTGATCTTAGAAGTGTTAAACAGAAATATCAGGGACGATATGGACATTAAAGGTACTAGAATCAGAGATGAAAGCTATAAACTGCAAGCATTTGCAGATGATCTAGTTTTCATAATGAAGGAACCTTTAGTAACAATGCCTAAACTCCTGCAAAGGATTGAAGAGTATGGCGAAGTTACTGGGATGAAAATAAACAGAGAAAAGACAAATTGTTAGTAAAAAATCTCATGCAGGAGCAGAGAAAAACTCTGCTGGAACAAGTAGACTTTCAGATTGTTAAAAAGGTTAAATATTTGGGAATTTATTTTACAGCTAAGTGTACCACTCTAAAAGAAGGCAATTATGATAAACTATTTAAGGATATTAAGAGTGATTTGGAAAAATGGGCTAATTTGCAATTATCCTTGTTGGGAAGAATGGCACTCGTTAAAATGAATATGTTACCAAAGCTTTTGTTTCTATTCCAAATTATTCCCATAAAAATTGATAGAAAATGTTGCGATGATTTAAATTTTCAATGTCGAGATTTATATGGAGAAAGAAGAAACCAAGGAGGCTAAAGGGAATGGGGGCTTTGGTCCCCCTGACTGGATGCTGTATTATCAAGCTTCTTTTTTAACATGGCTAAAAGAATGGATAACTTTAAGAAATAAGAGAATCTTGTATCTTGAAGGGCATGATTTGCAAATGGGTTGGCATGCTTATATGTGGTATGAAAAGGCTAAGGTACATGACTCTTTTTTAAGTCATTATATCAGGAAATCATTAATGTCGGTGTGGGAAAAGTTAAAGCAAAATGTATAATAAATTACCAAGATGGCTTTCACCTATGGAAGCTTTTGTATATCCAAATGCATTGAACTTTGAAACGATCGTAAGATATGATGACATTTTGGATAATGATGGAGGATTGAAATTGAATCAAGGAATACAAGAACAAGGATCTAATATTTCTTGGTAGCATAAGGTGCAGATACAATCGAGATATGCGAAAGACTATAGAATGTAGGGCTTTTATAAAGATTTAACAGCGTTTGATCAGGTGATGCTTAAATCAGATGAGAAAATGATTAAAAGACTATATAATTTCTTGCTAGATAGGAGAATGGAAGATGAACAGGTTAAGGAAACTATGATAATGTGGGCACAAAACTTTGGATATAATATTGAATTAGAAAAATGGCAAAAGCTGTGGGAGAAAAATATTAAGGTAACATTAGCAGCTTCATATAAAGAAAACCTGTATAAAATGTTTTATAGATGGTATCTGTCGCCAAATAGATTAGCTAAGATGTTTCCAAATATGTCAAATGGATTTTGGAAATGTA
>NW_025336010.1:4978614-5141347 GCF_004798865.1 Varanus komodoensis
GGAAATGTAAACATAAATTGGGTACTTTCTATCATATGTGGTGGACTTGCGATAATGCGAAAAAGTATTGGATTAAAATACATAAATGGCTTGAGGAAATGTTACAAAAATCCTTAGCTTTTAAACCTGAAGTTTTCTTATTAGTCATACCTGTTGATATTAGTAAACAAGAAGCGTACTTGATTTTATATGTAATTACTGCGGTGAGGATTGCATTTGCTCAACACTGGAAAAGTGAAGAACCACCCACCGACAAACTGATCCTTAAAAAGATTTTGGATTGTGCAGAAATGGATAGATTGATTTTGTCTTTGAAGGAGAAAGAAGATACTGATTTCTATCAAACTTGGGACTCTTTTTATTCTTGGCTAGAGAAATGGAACTTCATATAGATTTAAATATGTTTTTAAGTTATCATAAATAGAAAAAAATATGGGGACTGACACAGCAAGTCCGATGTTTCTGATGATTGATGTTGTTTTTAGTTTTTCTTTGTTTTAGGATTATTTTGAATAAAACTTATTATAAAAAAGAAAAAAGAAAAGAAAGAACAGGCCTGGGTCCCAGCTTTCAGTGCTGAATGTTATTACAGGGACTATCTG
This sequence comes from Varanus komodoensis, assembly GCF_004798865.1. Classification (NCBI taxonomy): domain Eukaryota; kingdom Metazoa; phylum Chordata; class Lepidosauria; order Squamata; family Varanidae; genus Varanus; species Varanus komodoensis. Next base: position 4,979,217 of record NW_025336010.1, read on the forward strand.
TCTAAAGTGAAATGGAAAGCAAGCAAATGAAGTCAAAAGAACCAGCGAGTATGGCCCTCTCTTTTGAAAACATAAAAAAGTTTGGTAGCCATAGTACGGTAGAACTGATAACAATCATAACAGAATTCTTCTAGTAACATTCTGCCGTTATGGAAGGTGACACAATGGTACTGTAATATGAATACTTTAATCCCTACAAGTCTAAACAAAGGAATAGGTTATCTAGTGTAAGGGAATAGACTATAATAACCACTGGTGCAGTTGCTTTCAGGTTTGTTCCCGTCCAAGAGCGTTGTGTGGATTATGTATAGCATTGTGCATTGCAGATAGATTGTTTTTAGATTATGTATTTATGGTATTTGTTTTTATTTATTATATTGTGCTGATTATGTTTATATTGATTTTGTTTTTTCTGCTTTATTAATTATGGATTTCTGTGTTTGTGTAAGTTGCTTTAAGATTGCTTTTCTTCAGCGGGAGGTGACACATACATTAAATAAATAGTAATAATTACAGATCTAGTGATCATGTGTATTGTGGAATCCTGTGCATGCTTACTCAGAACTAAATCCTGCAAAGTTCAGTCAGGCTCAGTGGATAAGCATGCCAAAGAGTGCAACTTAAGGTCGTTTGCTTAGGCAGAAAAAAGTCCTGTAACTCCTGGCATTCATTCCCCAACCAGTCCTAATATGCAGAGGGCTGTGCCCTAAACCGCATAATTCGGAATGCTCATTTCTAGTTACCTGAATGATTCATGCTGGATATTCATATCTGTTATTGTGTGGAGGGGACTTTTGATATAGCCTTTAATAAAATGAACTCACACACCACCTAAGCAAGCGTTACAAGGCTATACAGTGTCTAGGAATGAGATTGGAATAAACATAACACTAACACACTAAGTCTGGGAATAAGAAGGGAGTAAAATGCATCACCTGTTGGTGATGCTTCTGTTTGTCACAAAGACGGATGGATGAATGAATATAGAATACTATTCCAGCTGTAGACCTGTTTTTTCAGCCTCTTGCTATGACCTCAGCTAACTTTCGCATACAGGCTGTATGTAGCATATTTAGGCAGAAAAATATTAGCAGCAACAGAATCTCTTCATGGGAAAAACTGATTCAATGTATGCTCTTGAAGTGTTCTGCTTCAGATTTGCATACAGATGATTTTCCTCCTAGTAGCCAGAAAGAGAACTACAAAGAGCTTCCAAACTTGGCATTTAAAAACCAGCCACCACTAATCATCGTAGATACCACTATGAACCTTTACAGCAAATGTCACCCTGAGAATCATGTCTAGATTGGAAGACAGAACATCTGCCTTCCAGAAATGGAAATGGAAATGTCAGAAGACAAAGGCTCTACAGTGACTGAAAATAATGGTTGAAAACTGTTCTAACCTTTCTATACCTCAACACAATTCTTAGAGATGCTCTCTCCCATTTTGCCCTTGATGATCACAATTTTTCACAACACAACTCTGTACTGGTGTTTTCCCACACAGAAAACTTTCTTCTGGGAATTTCTTGTGTGTGTCTATGTGAGGTTGATGATGTCATTTGGACGTTGTGGTTTCCATGGTGTTTATTAGGTGATAAACATTCAAGCTGCCACAGATACTTCCTTCAGACTACCAGTCCTCTGTATGGGGAGATCTGCTGCATGGGCCATCTCCAGGTACAACAAACATAACAACCTCTTGTGAAGCAACATCGGCATGTGAATCATCTGCTTCCCTTGGACAGATACAGAAGGAAGATTAGACGAACATATTTATTTTAAGTTTTACATTAAATATTTACACGACACTTTCCCAACATCTTTTCTAAGATAGGTCTATCAACATCTATTAGCTATGATGACATGTCTCTTGACTCAAGTCTTCCCTGAATTGCCATGCTGCCCAGTAAGCTTGTTTCATAGTTGTACTTTTAATTTCTATCTTAAATTTTTTAGGGTGCAATGCTAGATAGACTCTAGAAAGCCATAGGAGAATTGGGAGCTCCAGCTCTGACCTTGGAAACATGTCAAATAGACAAAAGGGTATACCAGGAGGAGGAGGCCCGTTGCAGAAGGATTCTTCGCAAGGTTAAGGCTGATTACAACCTGAGACTTGCCAAGAATAAGCAACAAAAAGGGCTTCTTTCAGCATGTAAATAGGAAGAGGAAGGGGAGACAAGTGGTGGGACCACTAAATAAGGAGGAAGGAGATCCAGTGAGGGAACAGGCACAGATGCTAAATGACTATTTTGCCTCTGTGTTCTCTCCAAAGCTGGACAGGGGAGATCTGCACAGGAGATTAGATGAGGCCGGGGACTTAGAGGCACATATTAGAGTCACCCCCCTAGAAGTCGAGGGACTCCTCAGGGCATTGGACATTACAAAGGCACCAGGCCCTGACAGGTTACACCCGAGAGTACTTAGAGAGTTGGCAGGGGTTCTCTCACACCCTCTGGCCTCCATTTTTGAGGCCTCGTGGAGAACGGGTGAAGTTTCAGAGAACTGAAGGGTGGCATCAGTGGTCCCAGTTTTCAAGAAGGGTAGTAGAAGGGAAATGGGGAATTACAGACCTGTTATCCTTACGTCCATTGTAGGAAAAACGATGGAAAGGCTCATAATAGTGAGAGATCTAGTGATGCTAGATAGGGAAGGGAGGCTGGCAGCCACACAGCACAGCTTCCCCAAAAACAGGTCCTGCCAGACAAACCATGTGGAATTCTATGACAAGGTTTTGAGATGGCTAGGTGGAGGGGATGCAGTGGATGTGGTTTACCTGGATTTCAGCAAGGCCTTTGACAAAGTGCCCCATGATATCCTGGTGGAGAAACTGAGGAGTTTTGGGATACACCAAAGCACTGTTCGGTGGATTAGGGCATGGTTGACTGACCAAAAGCAGAAGGTAACCATTAGCAGGGAATCATCAGGATGGCGGCCAGTGACAAGCGGGGTCCCCCAGGGATCTGTCTTGGGGCCGATCCTGTTTAATCTTTTCATCAATGACATGGAAGTCGGGCTGAACAGTCTGCTGATCAAATTCGCAGATGATACTAAAACTGCCACAACGGAGGAGCAGGTACTCTAGATCCAAAAGGATCTGGACAGACTATGGAAGTAGGCAGGAGACAACAGGATGGCGTTCAATGTGGATAAGTGCAAGGTCTTGCATTTGGGGCATAGGAATAGGTGTCATAAGTACAGGTTAGGTGACAAGTGGCTGGAGAGCAGCACTTGTGAAAGGGACCTCGGGGTACTGGTTGACTGCAGGCTAAACATGAGTCAGCAGTGTGATGCGGTGGTCAAGAGGGTGAACGCCATCCTTGGTTGCATAGCCAGAAGTGTGGCTTCTAGATCGAGATAGGTATTACTACCACTCTATACTACTCTGGTGCACCCACAACTGGAGTATTGTGCTCAGTTTTGGGCCCCTCATTACAGAAAGGATATAGCCAGGTTAGAGTCAGTGCAGTGTAGGGCCACAAGGTTGGTGGCCGGTTTGCAGGGGATGGGGTATGAGGCGAGACTGAGGGAACTGGGTCTCTTCAGCCTGGAGAAGAGGAGACTCGGAGGGGATATGTTGGCGACATATAGGTATGTGAGGGGATGTCACATGGAGATGGGTAGAGACCTGTTCTCCCCTGCAGAGGAAGGCAGGACGCGCTCCAATGGAGCAAAGCTCAGGGAGCCAAGGTTCCATTTGGATGCCAGGAAGCACTTCCTGACAGGACCCCGAAGGTGTGGAATGGGCTTCCATGAGAGGTCGTTGAGGCCCCATCAGTGAGGGTGTTCAAAGATAGGGTGGACATGCACATGGAGGGCATGTCATGAGCGGAGCCGGCTGGTGCTGGAGGTCCGACTAGATGGCCCAGGAGACCCCTTCTGACTCGCTCTGTTTCTGTGTTTCTATGTCAGACCTGGGAATCCAAATTCAAAGCTCCCCTCACAGCTGGCATGGAGAGAATTACTCCAGCTGCTGCTCCGAGGTTGGCAAAGCTAAACATAAAACAATAGACAAAAGAAAATCTAAAACAAATGATAAAAACAGCAATAATAGTAGTCAATGGCAGCATTACAAAAAATTGGATCCATTGAATGCTCAAGAGAATAGGAACTTCATTACCTTTCAGCTCAAAACAGGGCAGGTGGGTCTTGATCCACAGGGGAGATGCCACAATTGCTCATGTGCTTACAAGTGTGGAGAAGGCTTGCTAGTGAAAAGCCCTTGTGTATAAGGCCTTCTGTGTGGATTTGTTACCCTTGCCCTGGCCATGGAGGGATGTGTGTATGTGGAAGGGAACTGCTCAGAAAAGAGATCTCTGATGGTTTTGCCCTGATACTTCTGTGGATAAGGAGAGATTCTGCTTCACAGCTGCCGCCGTCATGAAGAAGTGGTGTTCCTGGCTGGAAATTTCAACCAATTCATCCCTCTAGCCACACATTATGGAGAACCTGTCTGGCCAAGGGACCTTGTGAGAGATCAGGGGGAAGGTGGACTTTTAGGGAAGACAGCCATCACACCTTCCTTTCAAAGCACATACGGGCCCTTCTCAGCCATGGAAGCAGGTGCCCAGTGCTCACCTGGCCTCGGGGAGTGTAGACAGATAAAGATTCACACTCTATAGGCTGCCAGGCAGAGAAATGCCTGCTGGAGGAAAAGGGCCCCTAGTCAATGAAGGAATACTTGTGAGCAAGGCTCTGGTCGTGAGTAGACCACTCCTTAGATGGCATTGATGGTTGGCAACTGTGCTTTGAGCCCAGCTCTGAAGCCTCCAAACATTTGGCTGTAAGCACCCAGTGCTGGGACAAGCTGTTGCTAGCCATGCATCTTCCTGAGAGCTGAGCTCTTCTATGGAGGATGGGCTACCTCCTGACCTTGCCTTTGGTACTGAGTCTTGCTAAATCCTCGGAATTCTGTTCTTCTGTCAGCAGAAGCTGTAAGAGGGGGCTTTAGCCCTCTCTCCTTGGTTTTTAATGTTGCTCACATCTTAGAAAATCAAAAAGCTGATTAGGCTTTGCTTGCTGTAATTGTGAATGGTCTGGAGCTGTGCCAGCAGGAAGTTTGTAGCCGCAGTGGTGCAAGGTGCTGAAAAGATTCTAGCAGGGGTGAGGGGAAGTGCAAATATGCATATGCTAATTTACAAATGTGTGTGTGTGCACGTGGCATCATAGAACTCTGTCTCCTAAGGACACCTCTATTTGGAAAAAAGGATATATGGAAGGGGGAGGGAGAACCTTTGATTTTAGTAAAAAAAAATGGTTCAGCAGAACGATTCCAGTGATGGGAGGCAGCAAGAGATGAGTTGCATGGGGCAAGGCAGAGGAACCTGGGGGATCAGGTCTAGAAGAGATCATCAGGGCTCCTGCCAATGGAAAAGCAGGGTGGTAGAGCAGATAGCCCTAGAGATTTGGGGCTCCGGCCCTAGTGTGCTGCCCTGAACACTGCCTCTGACTTGCAGATAGCTTCCAGAAATCCACTTCATTCACTGGTTACTTAGTGCATCTGAAGGATACAGGATCCCAATGAGTCACCCAGTAACAACCTGACTCTTGACAGAGGAGTTGCAACAGCTTCCTCTATTGCCTGTCCATTATGTATTTGGGCAGGTCAGGACACTAGTTTGGACATATGGCATGGCATGCTATGCAAGTTGGGCCCATGGTGTTTGGGGCAAGTGATGACTGTCCTGATGGCAATGAAGTCTGGAGCCAGAGGAGCCAATGAAGTCCCAGCATGGATATTGAGATCCCCAGAACTAAGAAGGTGGGAGACCTCTTCAGCACCAGATCCAAGTCAACCTCCAGCAACTCTAGAAAGGCCATGGCAAGACCTTATTTGCTCTCCTAGCCATGTGAGGATGAGAGCTGCTATTCTTCATTTTCAGGCAGGGAAAACAGGACAATCACTTGCCCAAGACCTTGTGATGAGTCCGTAATAGACATAGTTCCTCAACCTGGATTTCCTGGACTTTCCAAGTTCCAGCACAAGTCTTCAATGCTGGACCATATTGGTGGTTCTTACCAATAGTGGTAAAAGTAATTTAGGATGCACACAAACCTGGGAATAAATCTGATTCAATTGAATATGGCATGTTTCTGTGTAAACAGGTAAAATGTGCCCTGATCTGAGAACCACTGTTGAGAGAAGGTTTGGGTTATGGGACTGTATGTAGTAAATAAGAGTTCCTTGGTTAAAATTCTTTTTTAGCTATTGCTAAGCATTCTTTATAATTCCTTTGTATAAGTGCTAGAGGGTTGTACATTCAGTAGCAGAAAAATCGGCAAATGAACCAAATTGTTGTGAAATTACATGAGTTGTGTCAGGACCAAACGAGCAAAAGCTTTTCCATGAAATGGGTGCTGCAAGCCTGACATTGTAAGGACAGCTTTTAGGCAAGATGGGCTTCCTGCTTTCATCAGGAATCCATACTGCAAGTCTTGCTCCCCACATAATGCTAACATTCACCTGTCCTCTGGAGTTACACTCTCAGATATGCTAGATATTTACCTGTCCTGATATTTACCTGTCCTGATGGTCCTTCTCTTTGTGTTGTGCCTCATCTGATCAGGAATCCATGCTGCAAGTCTCACTTCCCAGGTACACCTTAGACATGCCAATGCACCTGTCCTGAAAGGTTCTTTCGGACACACCTTAGACATGCTAATGTCTGCCTTTCCTGAAGGTCTTTTTGAGTTGCCTCAGAGCTCTATCCCTATATCCTAATATGCCATTAGCATCTTGTGTAGGTCATCCCCCATCACTTCTCCAAACTGTATGTAACTGGTGGGTGATAAAGGCATCTTGTACACACTCCATCTTGGTAGTACCTTCAGGGGCTGCCTACATGCAGCATGCATTTCCTGTATGTCTGAATAAATGGTTAATGTTCTTTTGATTGTCCAGCCCCAGTGGACTCTTTTTTGGGGTTTTTTTTTGCTCTTTACAGTTGGCAATGCAAGGCAAGGCACATGCTTACAACAGATATACTGAATATTGATCAGATAGTCTATGTACTTCTCAAAAATTATTCTTAATTGGAATTTATCATTCCCAGCATTCCTGATGGCATTTTCCTTCTTTCTAGTGTTAATGGAAGTGTTACCACCTGTAGATAAAGGGCAAGGCAGAATCTGACTAGTTTCTCTTCACTGATAGAAGGCATAGATCAGTGGATCAAGGAGAGATACAATTTTCATAAATTCTCTTCCATCACCCCCCCACCTCCATGGCTCCTTTATTTCCCCCAAAATTGCTCCGTAAGGCTCCAGACCTCTGCAGCAGATCGGCATGTACAGAAAGCTGTAAGAAGAAGAAGGAATTGCTGAAAATTTCACCCCTTCTTATTTTATTTAGGGAAACTTTCCAGCAGTTAAAGGAAACCAGTTGGATCCTGCCTAAATAAATATTGCAAAAAGGTCATATTTTACACTGCCAGATGGGTAAACATTTAGTGGCAGCTTTACAATGGACTCTTTTGACCCTTGAAGTTTATTGCTGAGCATTAACGTGGTTATTACAATCTCGGTTCAATGTTATTTGTTATTCATACCGTCATCAAGGGCCTCACCATAGGTCATTGTTCCATTCTAGCATTGGCACATTCCCCACAGCTTTCTCCAGTAGACATATTAGTTCAAGAATGTACATTAAAAATGCTTGCATCATGAGATCAACTGTCTGCATGTCTTTGCAAAGACATCCAGACAGTGCCATCTCTAAAACTGCCCGTTTTAGCCATGTGCCTTATGATTCCCAGTGCATTTTTGAAAGGGCCAGGGAGGTCGTGCTTCCAGCAAAGTGGGTCAGATTAGATGGATTATATATTCCATTCCCTAGCAGTTGCCGCTTCTTTCATTCATGTACCATATGATGTATTTATTGGCCCCAGAATGTGGGCTTGGGAGGCTGCCACCCACAAACACCCTAGCAATGCCACATAAAACAGGCATTTCAGAGATACCACAACATTTGTATGAAGCCCTAATGATCACAGCTTTTATACCTTATACCATAGATGGTTTCACAAGGCTCTTGGACACATCAGAAATGGAAAGCATGACAATGTTGGCTCCCAGGGAAGGTGTTGTATAATTGGGAGCCCACCGTCAAAAAGACCTCTTCCTTGTGGTCAACCCCTGAATCTCCCTTAGAGGCACCTGAAGAAAGGCCTCAGGTGTTGACTGTGGCTCCATCACATATCATAGGCATGATGGTGGTGCTGCCTGATGGAAAGAACAGCCTCACCCTCTGTGTCACCAACAGCTGCTCAGCAAGGCTGGCAATGCTGAGGGCAAAAGAGCAGCTTTCAGGGAGTAGGACCTTTGGGTGCTGTTTTGATGAATGCACATCTATTCAACATCCTTTAATTAAAAAGAAAAACACAGATATGAACCCCATCACAGCTTTTTCCACTAAGTTACTCTGCCTGGAACACATACTTTATAGAAAATCATCCTACTCCATTTTAGAAAGTATTTAAAGCACCCTATAATTAATGTTTTTGCAATATCATTAGTAGTTCTTTCTGGAAGCCTTTAGCCTTTTTGCACACACACCCACAAATGTTTTTAAAATGAAGCGAGGCATGTTTTGTGGAAAAGGGTACATTGTGCACCTGCTAATGTTGCTTCACTTTATGACAACCTTCCCCAGTCTAGTGCCCTCCAGATGGGGATTCTGGAAGTTGTAGTCCAACATATCTGGAGAGCAAAATGTTGGGGAAGGCTGATCAGTGAAGCTTTGGGATCCTCTTAGCCTCTGTTATACTTTTCTAATGATCAGATCTAGCTTCTTTCTCTTTGTCACTGCTGATATGACTTCCTGTCATTAGGACAAAGGCAATTGGATCCCTTCCCCTGAAAGAAGGATGGCTTCTGAGAAAGTACTCTATAATTTTACTAATATGTTGTATTTTACACAATTGATACTAAAGAGCTTTTCTACCCAAGGTTTTCATTGGGTGCAAGTCTCTCCCTTCTCAAGTTTGTTTACAGGCTCTTTAGATGAAGCTTCTGTAACCTTTCTATTATGTTCTTGTGTCTAAAGAGCACTTTGTATGAGCTTTTTGTTTTAGAGAATGGAAAAAGCAAAAGAAAACCCTATTTCCACTTGTGGGTTTATGCTGTTCTGGTATTCCAGAGTGGCACCTTCAGGTTAACTAACCGGTGGAGAAACAGAAAAGGAAATACCCTGTGGAATGCTCAGATCTCAGTTCTGCAATGAAACGGAAAGGAGATACAAAAGATTAACAGCCTTGTGCAGAAAAGCTAAACATTCATAGCTCACCTGCCTTTAGCAAACCCATTGTACACAAAAGTGACAAATCATGTTAGTGAGAAATAGATGTGTTGATCTTTTGGGTGGATTGCTTAATGCTCCAAATAATGCAGAAGTGGGTTAGTCAACAAATGCACTCTTGACCGATAGGACAAAAGAAACTCTGATAACTAATACAAAAGCAGATCTGTGCTTCTTTTGGTTTCCTATTCTTTTCTCATTACACAAGTCTCACTGAAATCTGATGTAGGAAAATACTTTGGAGAGGCATGTTCATTAAAAATAAAAGATACTAGAGTGCGTTAATCCAACAAGGCCATCCATAGTGACAGAGTCAAATCACAGGGTGATCAGGACATGAAGCAATGGGCTTAAATGACGGGAATGCACACTTAGGTTGAATGGTCTGGAGGGAGAGTTTTCCAAGTAAAGTTGAATTTCAGTAATGGGACTTTTATTTAGTCCTTTCTTGTGTCTGGGGAGAGCTAATGAATGTTCAAGGGAGTCATAAGCCCCATTTTACAGTTCCCATGTAGTGCTCTGGTGCAGGGACCAACAGACACTTCCTGCAACTTGGGAAACCCCCACCTGGGCACCCCCACAAAATGGCTGCCATGGGAGACATGGCTAGTCACAAGAACAAGGAGCCTGCCCAAGACAAGGCAGGGTGGCACCTGCGCCTCGAGACACTAAATGGTGGCTTCAAACCCAGAATTTTCAGCGCCAACAGAAACCTGTTTAACAGAAGGCAAACTCTTATTCACTTGCCCTATTCTGTTTGCCAACTCACTGCTGTCCCCATCTCCCCCCCCCCCCCCCATCACCACTGTCCATACAGCTTCTCTCTCTCACTAGGTGGCAACTTTTGGTCCTCCGAACAGTCGTCATCCCTCACCTGAGCTATGCCACAATGGGGAGGCCACCAGTTCCCCATCACTGCTCTTTTGCAAGTGATCAGAGAAACCTTTCAGGAGTAGAGAACTCCCTCCCCAGGCTGAAAGGAAAATTGTCACACTACTCTAATTACTTTCAACTGCCCTGAATTCTTTCTTGAGAAGGATTCCTGCTATAAAATATGCAATTAGGGAAAGTGCTGTAAAAGAAGATGATACTATATCCAAGCAATTCTAGATGTGATGGAGTTCATGGTATAGTATGAGTGCATCCACTTCCCGTATTGCTTCTTGACAACCTCCAAAGTGGAGGTTTCTGTATCTCCCCACGGAGATTCTTTACAAAGCTACAGAGCCATTGTGTGTCCCACTGGGACAACACCAGGTTCTTCATTAGTCATTCTTGATAAGCCAATCCCTTCTCTACCTAATTACCACTGGCGTCAGGATGTACTGATTCCTTTAGAAATGTTTACCATAAAATTATTTTTCTACATCTATTTGCATATCAGCATGAATGATCTGGATAGGTGTAAAGGAGACTGGCAATGTAAGTTTCCAGGTTCTTGTTATTCAGATCACGAGGAAATTATTGTTGCAGGTAGAGTTCTCAGACCACAGCGGATACTCAACAGACACATCTTTCTTCCTACGAATAATGTCTGTTTCACCTGCCGATGCACTAACAGAAGCATCAGACTTCCCCAGCTTGGCACTCTCCAGAAGCATTGGATGGCAACTCCTATGATCTCCCAGCTAGCATAAAGTTTTAGCCAAAGACATCTGGAGAGTGCCCTGCCATTCGCCAAGGTTTCCTTTATAATTTCCAAGCATTTTTCTGGTGTTTCTTTTTAGAGCAATATAATTATATTATTTGAAAATGGTGGAATGAACTGTAAGGACAAGTTTGTGTATTTTTGTAGTTCTGTTACAGTACACAGTCACCTTGTGGTTGTATAATGAAATAATCCCTTCCATATAGACAGGAATGGAAGGAAAGAAAAATAAGGAGGAGAAGAAAAGGGATAGGGCAGGGAAGAATAGGTATAAAAGAGCTGATCTTAATCCCACAGAGGATCTGGAAGCAGCAGCAGCCTTGGTAAAGTGGAAGGTTAAAAAGTTTCATGTGGAGAAGCCCTATAGATTTTTTCCTATCTGCAGAAAAACAAAACAAAATGAAGTTTTTGTTTTGCTGCCTACTCTGTCAATGGAAAAATTCGCTTTACAATTCTAGTGATTGCCTAATAGACTGGTTTTGGGCCAAGTGACATGTTACATGGAGTGTGATCTTTTTCTTAACTCATTTTTTAAGGAAAAAAAAATCAGTGAAAGGCTGGAAAATTTAAACCCTTAACCCTAGTTTTGCTGCTGATTGTCTATTCAAAATCACAGTTTCCCTACTACTCCTGATTAGACGCTTTCCCACTGCAGGGGAAATATATATGGTTCTGCGCACCTTCTTCCCCCCAAAAAAGAAAAGCAGCTGAGGCCAGAGCAGTTTTAAGAGGCAGCAAGGCAGAAATCAAACACCCCCTGTTTCGTTGCTTTGCAAAAGATTCCACCCACCCACCCTGCAGGCAGGCAAAAGAATGACACATCATGTGCAGTTTGGTCCTCTGATCCCTACCTAAGAAAAGTTTAAAAATAATTCCAAAGCCTTTTGAGCCTTCATGGTTTCCAAGAAGTTGGAAGTCCTCCATATCTCACTTTGAAGTTCTGCTGCAGATAACCATCTCTCTTGAACTGAGCTTACTCTGGGATGTAAAAAGCATGCTCACAATCTTAAACAATAGATCGATTTTGGCAAGAGCTTAGAGTTTCACTGCAGACCACAGCCGAAAGTGTGGGAGTAGCTTGTGTTCCTGGAGGAAAGTGTTTTCCGGGGACAAACTTTAGGTACAGAAACTGTAGGTACAGATCTACATGTTCTGAGCTGGCATTTTTGTCTCCTGTTGTGAAATGTAAAAAACCCAATGAGGTGCTATAACATTGAACCAAGACAGTTAGATTAAAAACTTTTTCCTCCCCTCCCCATTTGCTAGCAGAGAGATCCTCATCACCCTAGAGCAGGGATGAGGAAACAGTGGCTCTTGAAATGTTGACTCCCAAAAGCCCCAGCCAGCATGACCAATTACCAGGATTGTTAGTAGTTGTAATCCAACTATATAGCTGAAGTCGGGGCCAGTCCACCAGCCCTGCTGAAAGACTACTTTTTAACCTCTTCCCATCTTTTTCTCCTCCTGTGTCATCTCTTTTTAGATTTTAAACCTTCAGGCAGGGACTGTTATTTTACTGACTGCATGCAATCAATTGTGGGAGCCATTTTGGCTGAGGAGTGAACTAAAATACTTCTTAATAAAAATAAGTTGCTTTATAATTAGTTTGAATTGTATCCCTCCAACTCATTCATTACCTAATGCTATTATCTATAGAAACTAGAAGACTGTTCCTTTCTGTTCTAAGTGACCAGTCACAGAACTGGGACCAGTTTAAATCAAGGCCAATGAGAGTCTGTCCAAATGCTGAGGTCTTCCTCAAAGGCCCTTCTTCATCCCACTGTCATCAGAGTTTGGTAATGTGAGACAAGACTTTTTCAATGGTTGTGCCCTGTCTTTGGAAGGTGTCCCCGGGGAAGTTACCTTCATTAACTTTTGGTCACTGGGGTCTTTCAATGTCATTAACAGGATTCTAACTCTACTTGGTTCTACAACTGGGTTGTATTGTTATGCTATTTCACAGCTATTGTGCAGATGGTTTTATTGACCTGGTTTGGATGATTAAGATAGGATGAACAAGCCGTGGAGATGGCCGCAATTTGCATAATCTCTCACCCAGCAGCTCCTTATAAAGTTGTCTCAATCCATGGCATGGCTTGTCGGAGGGGGAAAGGCCCCATGGGCTGCTGGGTCTTTTGAGAGTTCCTTCCCTCAAATTGCTTTCTTCACAGAGGTGATAGGCCTGGGAGAGAAACTGGTGGGCCTGATGAGAAACCCTGATAGGCAGTATTTGCCCCATGGGATGGAGCCTTCCCATGCTTGCTAGATGCACTTATCTGGGAATAAGCTCTAATGAGCTCAGCTTGGACTTGGACTTGAGTTGACATGCATAGGTTTGTGCTGCTACTTCCACACAGGTGTGTTGAACTACAACTCTTCCCATCTCTCACCACTGGCCATTCTGATAGGATCTGGAGTCCAACAATCTGTGGTGGGTCATGGTTCCCTAGCCTCATTTTGTGCTGCCAATGGTGATACCTTGATGAATGTGTCTTTAATGACACTTGATCAATGGGTCTTTTATGACACTGTTAGTACCAATTCTTCAAAGGCAAAGTAACAATGATTAAATATAGCACAAGAGTGGGTCCTCGTAATGAGCATGTGTGGTTTTGTGTATTTCCTAGCCTATTGTTAATAACCAACAAACTGTATAGTTTACAAAGAAGCCAGTTTTCATGCCTTGAAATTGAACTTAAATCTGCAGGAGTTCAGCAGGTACAGTCTGTGATGATGTAACTGAGAAAAACCATACCTGTTGGACTCTAAGTGATGGCCTGGGCAGGACAGGAACAGAAGGGGAGGGGCCATGCAAATAATAGGTAAAGCCCCGGGCGAGCCTGCAGTGTGCTGCTTTCCCTGCAGTTTGTGTCTCTTGAGGGAAGCGATCTCTGCAGAAGTCAGGTGAGAAAACATGATGGAATGAAATTGGTAGCCCTGGGACAGCCAGAAAACTGGGTTGATCTTGGACAGGACTGGAATGGCTGATGCAGGGCATTAGTTGCTACTGGGTGGATGTTGATGGTGAGCTTCCTTCAAGGAATCTTTATGGGAAGGCTGACAGGCAGATGCACATTTTTGTAAGTGCAGCCTTTGCTTTCACTGTGTTACTGCCAGGCACTCTGATTTTGCTCCAGTGCTGCAAATAGCCTGTTGATTATTTAGGAGCAGAACTGGGTAATTTATGGGAGAAGGATACACTAAGAAGAAGTATACATCGACTTCTTTCCTTCTCTCTCTGTCATCTTCTTTGATGATTTCATTGAGGCGCACCATGGGGTGGGGGGAAAGTGTGACACTATAGAAAGCAACTTGATATGCCCAGAGCAATATCCACTTTTGAAAGGGTTTCTGTGGACAAAAGGTTCTAGCTGCCAACTCTGCATTCATGCTGGATGATGAATTGGGCTGGAGGATGGTATTGGGTGGGCAGCCTGGTGCCCTCCTGACAGTTTGTACTACAACCACCCTGAAACCTGGCCAGGGATTATGGGTGGTTCTCCAAACCATGTGGAGGGCACCAGATCACCTAACTCCAGTCCTGCCTGCTGTGCATGCATCAGCTCCCTTGTGAGACGGGTAAAGCAGGAGAGGGAGATGAGAGCCTAATTGATTTGCAGTTTTCTATAGGCTACTATATACAAATGATTCAAATTTTAAAATGATTATTATAATGTAAATAAAAATGCAGGAGACCCATGTGCCTTGCTTAGTCTGCTGTCCAGGCATAATGCAGTACTTGAAGACAGCCCAGCAGTCGTTGCAGTGAGGTAGTTCCTGTTGAGGGGTCCTGTGTAAAAGAAATCCCATGGGATAAAATCCCATGGGGAACCCAAGTCTCCTCATGAGACACTAAAGAAGTGCTGATACAAAACTCCACATTTCTGGAATGGCTTCTCCCAGAAGCTCCATACAGAGAGCCTTGGGGATGGAGAATAAGAACCCTGTAGAAATCTTGCTGGACAAATTTTATGGGATGGATCAGGAATCTCACCACTCCACCTTCTTCATCCTCTCAGCTGAAACAGAGCTATTGTAGCACCATGCCTCTGACTGCCACTCTGAAGGACAGCACCGAAGGAGACCAGGGCTGATGGCCTGAATAGTACTGAGAGGTCCAAGAGAATCAGCAGGGTGACACAACAGCAGAACCAAGACTATTCCTGATTCAAACCTGGGTCCTGAAGCTAGCGTGAAATGGGCCCAGCCCCATTGTGTTGGCTAAAGGAGCTTGCGGTGCAACCACTGCTGCTTCCTCCACCATCTTGACCAGATATGGACGATGAAAGACTGGTCTGTCCTTTTCTGGGTTCTGGAGTTCAGGGCAGGTCCATCACCCAGGGTAGGCAGGGTGGGCACTTGCTGGGGGCCCACGCTGCGACAGGGGACTGCAGGACCCTGCAGCAGGAGTTGCTCCTCTTTGCCATTGCAACCCGTTTGTTCCCCTGTCTCTCTCTCTCTGACCCTGGCCGTGGAGCAAGGGAGGAGGAAAAGCAACAGATGCCCCTGGAAGTGGCACTAGTTGCAGGGCACTGCCCTTTTTCTTTCCTGGCAGCCCTGACTGACCTGGGCAGGCTCCTGGCGCGGTATAATTCACCAGGTGGGACTTGGATTTAGAGCATTCTGCTTGCAAGGTGACCTCAGAGCTGGGACTCCAAAGGCTGAGCTTTCACACCACCCACTGCCAGCTGGCAGCTCCCCCCTCCTGAAGTTGAAGCTCAGTCATGCCGGGAGGGAGAAGAGGCATACAGGGGGCAAGGAGACTGAGCCCATGGACATGCCCGTTCCAATCGGTTCCCCAGTTTTCCCCCCCGGCACTAAACCTAGATGACCAAAAAGGGATAGGATAAGGTGAGGTGAGATAAGAAGGACAAGACACCTGGCCCAAGCATCCCTGGTGGCAGCAGAGGTTGCACACTGAGCAGAGGGTACACATACCTGCTGTGAGGAGCAATAGGATCACGCTCTTTGTCTATTTGGAAGAGATCTATTTCCCATAATGGTAATCTTGGTTTCTATATCCCATTACCAGATTTTTTGCTGTTTCAAAGTTGAAATTTTTGAACACAAGTATCAGTGCATGTAAAATTTTGCAGATTTATAATCAATAGCCCTGAAAATCTTCTGATCTGAGACTTGGTAAACATTTTTAGAGGTAGGCACTGACTTTCCAGATTACACTCAAACTCTGTTTCAGTGCTTTGAAAAACAGCCTAATTTTGCTCAGATTGCTTTGGAGGCAACTTGTTCTATTCAGGGTTCAAACACAAGCAACAATTTGGACATTCAAGACTTTGTGTCTCCTATTGACTACCATGGGAAAGGGAAAAAATACTATACTTTTTTTTCTCTTAGTCAGAATTGGATGACACTTGCAGACAAAGAAGCCCCTCAATTGGGTTTTGTGGTATGCACCTTATACTTTGATTCATTTTTTTTTAAAAGAAGCTGCAAATGACATTTTTATTTCTAGGAAGAATTGGACGAAATTTACAGAGATAGTTGCCCAGTGGAGTTTGCTATGTTCAAGAGGAACAGACACAAGGGATTTTGTGCAAGAGCAGCTGTGACATTTTGTGGTATCCGGAAGGGGTGTGCCTGTCCCCAGTGCTCCTTATGGGTCCTCGTTCTGAAACTAACACACAGTCTAGAGCTGTTGATAGTAAGGAATATTTACTTTGGGACTTATCCCTTTTGTTTCCTCTGGTACCTTTTTGGGCCATTGTTTGAAATTGGTGTACATCATAGGCGTCTGCAAGAAAGAAACCTGTAAAATTTCGGAAGGATAGGTGCAGGAGCTAGGGAGTGCTGGTGACGGGGGCAGCGGCAGCCTGCTGTCACTGCCACCGCCACCTCCTCTTCTTCTTTGTAGTGAATCTGGGGTACATGGAAGAATGGCCATCTCACAGGCCCACCTTAGCCCTCTCCCAGTGTACAAAGATTGGAGGACTACCTGCTAAATTGTGCCCTAGAATTAAAGGGTGGATTCTCAACCAACTTTATATTCACCACTGAAGTTCAAGTGGGTTCTTCAGATTTGGGGAGTGACAACTCCCTCCAAGTTAAATGTTTCAGAGTAGGGGGTATTGAACCTCTTTCAGCCAAAGGTCCAAATTCTATTTCAAGGAAGCTCTCAGGGCCAAATTCTGAGGTGGGTGAGGCCTGAGATAAAAGGCCAGAGTACTAGCATACATTAAGTTCATTATGCACTTACTGCAGGTAACTAAGCCTTACCTTCAGAGTGGGGAAAAATGCACAAATGCTGAGGAACCACTAAACTAACAGCAGTCATGGGAAAAGCGTGTGGACCCCTGGGTGGCTGGATTTGGCTCCTGCTTTTGAGACTGTGCACCTCAGTTGTATGTATTATCTATTATGAATTTAAACCTGTTTTTTCCTGCTCACCATGGCATGCAAACCATGCTCAAGATTTTTCGAGGCAGCTTACAATATCAATGAAAAATCACTGAATTGTGAAGTTGACTTGTAACCCTTAAAACGTTAGAAGGCTGGTGGTCACACTGATTAATAGTTTTAATTTTGGAAGATAAGAGTGCATTCTTAAGCCAAGCCAATAGTTTTTAGTGAGAACATCAGTCTCTCATTCCATCCCTGATACCAGCTTCCCAAAGTCTTTTTCATTCCTCTCCTGTAAACAGTTCTTTCCTATATGATAAATACTTGCATTTTTCATGCCAAATGATTAAAAATAGATTTCATCATGCTCAGATATCCAAAAATAGTCGTGGTTGGGTTTTATGAAAGTTTGTGCTGACCTGGGGGGCACTAGAGAACTAGGCAGCTTTCTTCATTGATTTTCATTTCAAATAATCACCTTGTACATCCCAAAGAAATATGCAGTGCCGGATAAGGTTGCTTAGGCAAAAGAAAATCATATTAATTTCCATGGCATTTACCTAAGTAAACATGCATTGGAATTTTGCTTAAATTAGTTAGTAAAGCCATTCTTGGTACTGAAGCCTCTTCTTGAGCATTCTGTGCTCAAAACCCATTCACCTTCTTCATGTAGTTCAGCCTCACCTGCTCTTATGTCCTGGACTGGTGACATGGGCAGGTGTGGCTTGGAAACTGCCAGCAGCCCCCACTTCTGCAGGGTCTCAGTGACAAGAGCTGCCAGGAGCTGCTTCTCCTCTTCACCTGCCTCTTGATCTGGTCCAAACAACCACATTGGAGAGGAGTGGCAGAGGCTCCTGGCTCCCTGACTGTCCAGCAGGCAAGTGGGTGCAATGATGAGAAAGAGGAGGAGGAGAAAGAGCAGCTGGTGATGGTTGTGGTGGGGGAGCAGGTTCACTCAGGGTGCCTTGCCCAGAGCCTGCACTGGGCCTGCTTTCTGGAGCAGAATGCTGAGAGCTCCCTTTCTGTGTGGAGCAGCCTTCCCAAATCTGGTGTCTTCTAGATTTCTTGGACTGTAATCACATAATCTCTGATAATTGGCCAAGGGTTCTAGGGTTGATGGGAGTTGTCCAAAACATGTGAAGAGTACCACACTGGGAAGGCTATCTGCTGCTCCAGACCAAAGGAGTCCGCTGGTTACATATTGCTGTTGTCCTACACAGCATCTTGTGAAGACTAATTACCTGCTGAAACAATATAATGTTATATTTTGCCTTGTTTTGCCTGTCTTAAAGCTTTCTTCACAAGTAAATGGGACTGGAGAGGACTCAACTAGGCATAAAAGAGAAAGCCTGTCTCTGAATAGGATCTGCTATGGTGTTTTGGGCTTTTTGCTTTAGTTTTAAAGTAGTTACAGAAAGGCCAACTAAGTTTAGGATTGCATTTCTTGGGGTCAAGACTTTAACCTACTTCCCTGATTAATAGAACCCCATCATCTGTTATTTAGCCCCCATGAGAAGAAACACACAAGTATGATTGAGATTTAGACTTGAATATTTGGTGCAGGGGGCAATCCTGCTTTTTCAAGTTAAGAATACAAATTTGGGTTGAAACAGCAGCAAACTGACTAAGAGCTTTGGATGGGCCTGATAAAAATGGTGAAGCAAAGGGACATGCAGTCCCACTTCCACCACACACAAACTGAGAACATGTCAATTACATCACTGTCAACAAAGAGGGAGGATGACTGACTGTGCTGTGCAGAGCCTGGAAGCCAAAGCCCCCAGTTGCCTGTTTGGCTGGGTGACCAGTTGCTAGTGATTAGCTGCACAGTAGCAAAGATGTCAAGTCATCCTGGACCAAATCTGCAATGGAGGCGTACTAGACTGCCATTGTTGATGTTGCTCAGACTGAGAACCAAACTGGCTTTTGTAGAAGTCTGCTGGGAGTACATTCTGGTACTAGGCAGGGCCAAAAGCTGGGTCAGATACCAGAACTTTGCATATTTAGCTTAGAGTTCTTCCTGCCAGTAACAAACACTTTAAGGGGGCATTCCAGCCATTTAGAATTGAGGGTGGGGAGAATGTGCAAAAGCTGGCAAATCATGAAAGGACTGGTGGTTGCAAGCAAAAGGTAATGCCAGGGGAAGGCATGTGTCCATCTGGAGAAGCTTGAGGTTCAACACCCTTGTTCTTGGATTAGTAATATTACAGCCTATTCCCAAATCCCTTTTACTCACCATGTGGGAAGACCAGAAGGAAGGGTGATTTGGGCTTCACCTGACAGACAAGAAGTGTCAATAAGAGGGCAGCTGTTGGGAAGATGTTCTGCTGTATGGTCTCTCTGGGAAGCAAGACAGTGGCCAGCCTGTCCGCTGTCCAGAGGGATCTGCCAAGGAAAAGAAAGGTGTATGTTTAGGGCCACAAATGCAGAAAGTGTTAAAGCTGCCCAGGAAGCCTACAAACACTGGCAGCTCAGAGCTCTGTCATCTGCCTGGTATGTGACATCCACTGAGGTCCCTGATGCTATGCAGGGCTGGGAAAGATAAATAAGCGTTCTACCTTTAAGGGCCACCTAGACATATTTTTCAATGGCAGTGAACAAGATGTCTTTCAAGAAAGTTTGATCGTCTCCACTGATTTGTGGAGGAAGTCTTGAACATGAAGAATGCTTGGCCTCACCATGGGTGTGCTGTCTGGAGAGCACTGATTGAAAAGATGACTTCACCTGCAGCAATGCAGTTCCATTGTTCTCTTTTGGTGAGCAATACGTTGGTGGGCACACAAAGAGAAGCCTTTGGTGAAGTCCAACTTATTTCATCACTCATGCTCGAGAACACAATCCTGTGTCCTGTCTGGGCAGGGAGCCAGGAGAGTCATGTCCACTCCCCGAAAAGCCAACAAAACCGCTTCAAAATAATACTTTCATACTTCATTTCCAAACAACAATACTCATAGGACAGAACCAGCACATTTGCTTTTAACTCACTTGTACAAAGGCTATTATAATCTGGCACCATGCGCCACCAAAAAGAAGACAATGGTCTGCATATAATTTGCATATACTAATTCATTTGTATAGATGCAGATATAGATATAATTATAATAATTGAGTTGGAGGTATTGTACATCTCACTATGGTGTGGGATCCTGTGGTTACCAGACCCGTGCTTCTGCTTGTTCAACCTGCTGTAAATGTAACAGTTTTTATGATTCACTTATCTTTAAACTGGACTTGGTCAGGACAACCCTTCAAAGACGATGGTCTTTTATAAAAGAGGACCCATGGCCATCCTAGGAACTGGTCTGGACTATAGTTTACATCATCTCTAGTCATTAGCCAGGCTGGTAGAGGAGTTATAGCCTGAAATATCTGGAGGAGATCATGTTGGAGAAAGCTGAGCTTGGATTTTATGAAACACACACATGTGTAGTAAATTATTACATGTTGTGGGTGTAATGTTTTGAGAGAGAAATCTAGACATCCTGTGGTGCAAAGGGATTGTGCACACTTCAAGTCTCAAAACAAGTTCTTAGAGATAATTGTTCAGGATGCTTCTTGGGGGAGATCCCAGTCAAACAGGACTATGGTGGTGCTGAGTAGCTTTGGGTCTTTTTAGCCAGCTTTGGACAAAAATGGTATGCTTCTTGTTTTCATCACATAAACAACACTCATGTCTAAGCCAGGCTCCCACAATTAAGAATTCTCAAAGTTTCCAAAGAAACAGGCAGAGAAAGCTGGAAGGAATTTCTTTATTACTTAGTTATGCCTGTCTTGTTTCTCCTTACTAGCTTATAGTCCCTTTCCAACCCCTAGGGACAATTAGGTGATGAAAGTGAAATAGGGAAACCATATAAGGAATCCCCTCCAGCTTACTTTGCCTCTCTTCTGAGGAGCTTTCAGAGAAATGAGAAATCCAAAATGAACACATTTATCTGTAGCACAGCTAAACAGTTTATGTAAGACAACGAGCCATGGTTTCTAGAGCTAGGGGTTGGTAAGGAAAGATTAAAAAAAAATTAAGGAATTCACATAGTTTCTGGAGCTATTTCATTGGCACCTAAGAGGGGAATTTAGAGTGTGAGCAGTCAGAGTCCTGAGAACAGAGAGGAGGATTCAGAGGGGTTCTGGACGAAGGGCAATATGGAAAGGCCCAGATGTTTTACCCTCAGAAACATAACGGTCAATCACATCCAGGCTTTGTTAGAAGTCAGAGGCACGGTTTGCACAATCACTGCGGCCCACTGCCAGCTACCGTCAGTCGCAGCACTTCTAGGTGCCGGATTTCCTTTCCAGACTGGACGTGCAGCTTCTTGATATGTGCAAACCAGCTAGGATGGGTGCTTGGCATGGTAGACAAACCACTCAGGACCTATGGGTGCTTTAGGATTGCAGGTGGCTTGCCAACTGTCCCATCAATGCACTTTTGCCTGGTTTGCACAGAACAAGGAGCTATGGCACAGCCTTACTACACCCCAAATATTCAAAGTAATAAGTGCCACTGCAACAAAAAATCCCACCAGGAAATTCACCCATGGTGGCTTCTCATTATGTGTGACCTGCACCAAAAGGTCAACCAAAAGTCTCAGAGTGATTAAGGCAGAGCTTGGCTTATAACGGCTATTTTTCGGTTATTGAGTATAACTTGCAGGCAGCATCTCTTGGGTCTAAATTAGGGAGCCTGTGGCCTTCCAGATGTTATTTGATCACAATACCTATCATCCCCAACCATTGCCCATGATGGCTGGGTCTGATGGGAGTTGGAGTCCAATATTTCATAGGCCAAAGTCCTTCCATCCCCTTGGTCTAAGGGCATAAAAACAGCCTCTGACAGATCAGGTCACAAATTAAAATTTGAGTTAAGGTAGGACTTCATTTTAGTCTTCTGCCCAGAATTGTGCCCAGCATTGTGCCTTCTGCCCAGTTTTAAAGTGGGTAAGTTAGCTAAATAAAACACATGACAATGTGAACACATTCTCACTAAAAACAAAAGTATGGTTTTCCAAAAGCTTAGCTAATGGGTTCCTGCGGAATCAGTTTGTATTGAGATACAAGCTGGCCTGGGCTGCCCCTGGAGGTAATGGATAGATCAGAATATAGTTATGCCAGGTTTGCACTTCCTGGATAGAGGAAATACATTTAGAAATGCACATTTTAAAAGAAAATATGGTTAAAATATTTAAAACATTTAAATGTGGTTTTGCATGTGTCAGGATCAGGATGTGAGTGACCCGGCTAGTGCCTGTAGAACCAGGAACAGCCTTGTGGGCACTTGCAGGGAACTCCTGAGGAGCAAGAATGCAGTGCAGCTGGAGGCTCTAGTGACCATAATAAAGGCTTTCTGGCACTGCTCTTCTTGGCCACAGCAATGCAAGTTGTCTTGGTGACGCAGTGTGCTCTGGCCCCTGCCTCTCTGAGCCTTGCTCCAGCTGCTCCTGCCGTGCTCCGTCCCTGTTCCAGTTTGTTCCGGCCTGACCCTGGTTTGTTCCCACCTTGCTCAGGCGGAACGTCTCCTGCAGCTTTGATCTGGACTGGTAACTTGTGCTTGCCTCAGGTCCCCGCCTGGTTGTAAAGCCCCACCCTGCAGAGGGACCCTGGTCCCAGCATCCTGCCTGTCCCAGCTGCCGTCCACATCCTGGCGCTTACAGCATGTGTGGATATTGCCATCGTTATAGAGTAATGCAAAGATGGCTTACGAGTGGAAAGCTGTGGTCGAGGAGAAGCGGGGTTGGCAGGAACACGGTGCACACATTTTTATTAGCAGATACCGATGTCATTGGTCACCCCACCCACAGCAGTCTTCTCTGTTCCCTCTGAACTTAGCTACAAGTTCTCACCGTAGCTGCTGGGGGTGAGGGACACACGTTTTCCCAACAGCAATATATCTTTCCCCCGTGGCAATGCAAAATAATTTGGCTTGCTCATGTATGGGCACATAAGGATTCACTTGAACAGACTGCCTCCTGTAGGAATGGGTGTATTCATACAGATGGAAACAGCTGCCTGCAATTTTGGACTCTCCTTTGGGGCTCAGCTATGGGAACTGTTATGTTGAAAGTTTTGCTACGCCACTCATAGATAGTTTCAGGATTCGTGCACCTGAAAGTGGTTCAGCCCTACCTCCCCAGATGAAAGATTTCTCTGCTTTATTTCACAGGTCACTGATAATTTAATGATTCCAGCCAGTGGTGAATAATCTTTACAAATGTGTCGCCATTATTATTTCTCCACACATGTGTGGCTTTTTCTTCTGTGTCAAGGGTAAGTTGAAATGTATGAACATATCTATAAGAGGGATGGGGAAGAAATTTATTCAGTCCATCTTTTGATGTGACCTAAATTGCATCACTTCCCCAAAGAATATGAGAACTGAAGCACAGTTATCACTCCTCTGAATTTTGTGATGCAGTTCTCCAATTTTTTTTAAAAAAAGCATTTAAATTTGTATATGTTACAGTCCCCCCTAAAATGCAGGTATTAGTAAAACAATGTACAGATCTGGGGAAAGTGCTTGCAAAAATGTGTAGTTTACAAAAAAGTAACATGAAAATGGGTATGAATTTTTGTGTGGACTATTAAAAAAAGAAAATGGCTGCAGAAACAGGATAAAGTGTGCTTATAGACTAGAAAAATGAGACACTCAAACTGACAGATTCATCTATTTCTTATCTGTAACACAGCCAAATAATTCATGAGCCATAGTTTCTAAAGCTAGAAGTTCAGTATGGTGAGCTCAGTTCTTGCACTCAGAGCAAATTCTTCGGCTGAACTAGTCCTTAATTCAGGGGTGTTGAAGCTCTGAGGGCAAGGCCTACATCAAAAAAGGTGGAACCAAAGATACTGGCTTCAAGCACTTCCTGCCAGGAACTCAGTCTCAGATAACACATTTCAACCATTCAAACAGGCAGGAAGAACCCTGCACAAAAGCTGAGGAACCATCAAACAACCACTGGGACCAAGTGAAGAGGGCATGGTCCTCTGCATCATCTGGGTTCTGAGGCTTCTTAGTTCCTGTCTCGTTTCCATTTCAGTGTAGTTGATGGATCTCTGGGTTCTAACAAAGACAACAAACAAAACCAAGCAGATGTTACAAGACTGAAGTCATCGCATCATAATCCAGCCTCCTCAAAGTGCCCCCACAGCATTCACTTGTTTCACCCATTTCAACAGTGTAGTTAAATTCTGTGCATGATATGACTCTGTATACCCAAAGGACCATTTTATTTGCAATGATAACTATGGGTTGACCTGGAGTATGGCTGCTCTTGAAGGATGATCCCACGTGTCATCCAAAGCAGCCATTGGGGGTTCCTTGGTGAATTGTCTAGCAAAATTATTATTGCAAGGCTAGGAAACTGCTCCTCTTTAAACTGCTGAGAAAATCAGATTTTCACAGAGCTTGGCTACTTTTTGAATTAAATGTTCTCCATGCCTGCTGAATGGGCAACTCTTGGTGTAAAGACTGAAATGGGAATATTGAACTCAGCCCAGTGAATTTGATATCAGGACACTTGTCTCTGGGAGGAACTACATGCCAGCACTGTAGTTTGGTTTTCTTTTTCATTTTACAGACATTTGGAAAATAAGATGTATCCTCTCTGGCCATTAACTGTCCCTGAACAGTAACCCCCCAAGCTGTAAGCATGAAAATAAGAGACACTTCTTGGCATTCTTAGTGACAGCTATCACTCATTCAACCTCTCTGAGGTTGTGGTGCTCAGCATGATTCCAAGAAAGTAGATTAAGACTGCAAACCAATATGCAATTACCTAGGAGTAGGCCCCCTTGAAATTGATAGGATTTACTTCTGAGTAGATCTACATAGGACTACACTGTTAGAACTAGGCTACTAATCTCAGGCTGCAGTTCTATTCATATTTACCTGGAGAAAAGCTTCATTTATTCTTATTATTAAAATAATATTTCTATACCACTCAATAGCCGAAGCTGTCTAGGCAGTTCACAGCAGCAGATCAAATACAATGCAAAATACACTACAAAATAAAATAAACATCATAAAATATAACACAGAATTTAAAAGTGAAATTTAAAACCATATCTTAAAGAGCTACAGTAGCTTGCACAAATTAGCTTACAACTGTTAAGGAGTTGAATTAATATCCCAATATAATTTACACTTAATTAAAAGCCCTGTCAGTTAGGGCAGTCTTAAACTGACACTAAAAAGATATTAAAGTTGACACCAGGGAAAACTAAGTTGGGAACTTATTCCATAACAATGAGGCTTATGTCTGAGTACCATAAGAGAAGAAGATGGTGGTATGTTAATTAATATTATTCCTACTACTAGATTTGCCACCTTTTTTGTATTGCAAGGAACCCAAGGTAGTTTACATGGTCCTCCGCTTCTCATTGCCTCCTCAGAACAACCCTGTGAGGTTGGTTGGGCTGAGAATCTGTGACTGGCCAAAAGCCACCCAGTGAGCTTCATGGCCAAGGGGTGACTAGAACCTGGACCTCCCGAGTCCCAGCCAATCTCCTCGCCACTGTACCACATGAGGTTTCAAGATGCAGGGGCAGCTCCCAATGTGGGCGGTCTGATAAGGAGTCTAGACAAATCCATAGAGGCTATGGCTAACAATGGCTGCTTATAAAAATGGCTATATGTTACCTCTGGTACACAGGTGGTACATCTGTGTACACTTGCTGGGAAGCAGCTCTTTTTCATCATTGCCTTCATCCACTTTCTTGATAGACAGAAACAATGCACATGTGGGCGGCGATATCTCCGGCTTCCCTTCTCACCAGTGCCAGAGTGAAAGGCAGGTGAACAATCAGGGTGCTGTGATGAGCAGGCTCGGGAAGGCCAGCGATTTCGTCAGTGGGCCCCTGCTGTGCTGTAGGCTCCCAGCTGGGGCCTGGCCATGCCCACCTTTGACACCAGCCCTGGTGCTCATGTGCTTCCCACAGGCAGCAGGTTGGCCTCTGTGTGAACCGAAGCCTGGACTGGAGGGACCCTCGGCCCGATCGAGCAGAGCTCTGCTGATGTTATTTATTTATTTAAAACTTTTCTGTATGTCCCATACTTAAAAGTCTCAGGATGGTTTACAGCTGGACATGCACGGGATTGCATGGGTAGTCTCCTAACTCCTGCAATATTGGCCAAAAAAGGGCATGGGAGGCCACAACTGATTAATTTTGGCTGTTTGCTGATCAAAAACTGGCCATTCACCCACACGGAGGGTGAGTTTGGACAAGACACAAAGAAGCTGGAATCTGCCATATGATCTCCCCAGAATGATGGCCCAAGTTTAGAAATGAGCAGAGACTCGCTGTCTCCAACTGCACCACTGCTAGTGAGCAATCCTTTGTTATCTTTCTAGGGTTGCTGCCTAGCTGGTATTTTATTGGCCTGGCCAAAGCGTTGCCCTGTTCCCCAATTGCCAGAGCACAAAATAAAGCCAGGAAGAGTGGTTATTATTTTCCTACTATATATAAAATGTAACTTTTAAAACAAAGTATGATATCTTAATTATGTCTCAACAATGATATTTAACAGCTATTTTCTGACAAGAAGGCCACCCCTTTCTCCCAAACTTTTTAAAAACACGTCCTGTCTTTCATTCAGAGATAAGACCCAAAAGGGTGTGTTTGTGTTAGGGGTGTAGAGCCCATGAAGGGGGCAACCAAGCTTTTAGCTTGCACATTTCTGAGGTATGAAAATGAAAGCTTCACAGTTTAGATTGAACAATTGCCTGGCAGAAACTATCATGGAATAGCAGAGTTGGAAGGGTCCAAGAAGGCCATCAGGTCCAACCCCCTAGGGGGCTGGTGCAGGTCATCAGTTTGCACCATCCCACTCAGATGGCTGTGCAGTTTCTTTTTGAATGTCTCTGGTGTGGGAGAGCCCACCACCTCTCTAGGCAGCTGGTTCCACTGTCATATTGATCTGACAGTGAGGAAGCTTTTCCTGATGTCCAGCCTGAATCTGGGTTGTCGCAGCTAGAAGTGATTATTCCGTGTCCTACACTCTGGCATCGGCAAGAAGAGATGTTGACCTTCCTCTTCGTGACAGCCTTTGAGGTACTTATAGAGTGATACCATGTCCCGCTCAGTCTTCCCTTCTCAAGACTGAACATGCCCAGTTCTTTTAGTCTGTCCTCATAGAACAACATTTCCAACCCCTGGAACATTCTTGTTTCCCTCCTCTGGATCCTTTCTAATTTTTCTGCAACTTTCTTAAATTTTGATGCCCAGAACTAAACACAGTATTACAGATGAGGTCTGACTAGTGAAGAATATAGGGGAACTATTACTTCTCATGATTTGGAAGTAATACTTCCATTAATGGATCCCAAAATAGCATTTGCCCTTTTTGTGGCTATATTGCATTGTTGGTTCATATTTTGCCTGTTGTCCACAAAAACTCCAAGGTCTTTTTCCTTTTCATTTCTGTTGAGCCATGTATTCCCCATCTTGGATTGCTGCACTTGGTTTCTTTTTCCTAGGTGGAGGACTTGGCACTTGTCCTTATTGAATCTCATTCTGTTGCTTTCAGCTCAGCGTTCAGGTTTATCAAGGATGCTCTGGATCGTCATTGTGTCTTCTAGGGTGTTCGCTATTCCACCCAGTTTTGTATCGTCTGCAAATTCAATTGTCATTCTTGTACTTTCTCATTTGATTATCTTTCCTTGTAAATCCTCAAATGGGTAGTATTTTGTACTTTTTTGTTTTAAAGTGTAAGCGTCTTCATTATGCCTAGGAGCTGAAGGCAACCAACAACAAGAATAATACATTTAACTATTAAAAAGTATCCCTACAATGTAAAAGAAAACTCACTAAGTGCTAATACACAAAACCAAAGATGGTTGAAATGTTTAAAATATATACAAAATGCTTTCATCAGCTTCTGGATCTCTCTTATTAAATCAGAGGAAATGAAATCGGTCTCTTTTAGAAGGGAGTTCTAGAATGTGGGGAACTGCATGAAAAGTCACTGAAAAGACTGTGGTAAAATTAAGGATCAAAAGAATTTCATTCCTATTTACAAAACATGTCTCATTTGCAGCTCCAAACATAAGAAGGAGCTTAAATTTGAGAAATGTTTCACAATTTACTGAACTTGCAAATACACACATTTGAAATGGTCACTTAATGCATATTCACAGGTTTTAGCCTGTGGGAGGTCAAGTGTGCATTATCTTCCCTGTTTGAAAATACATACATTGAATGTCCGAAGAAAAAAAGAGGCTCACTTTCAGGAGTAAGAACAAGGCAAGATGAGCACTGAAAAAGAAAATGCAAAACCCATTTGTAGAGAGAACAGATGCATAGACTGGCCTGATTTGCACAATGCTAACCAAGATTTTTTAAATTGTGGGTGGGAGAGGGAAAACAAGCCATGGATCTTCCAATCACGCTTTGGTTAGTGCTTTGCACAACCCCTGGCTTGTTTCTCCCACAACAAGCCAGAGAAAGAACAAGACAAAGAAATAACTCAGGCTTACCAGGGTGAGAAAAAAACAGAGTTCCTGGTTTGCATATAATGCTAACCCAGTTATGGATGGAAGGTCCATGATCTGTATAGCTAGTCTAAAAAACCCTCCATGTTGGCTGAAGATGGTGGGAGTTGTAGTCCATGAGTCAGAGAAGACTGCCCTGCACTGAGTATATACAGGCGTGGTGATTCAAGCAGAACAGGCAGGGTCAGAATGTCACTTCTGCGGACAAACGTCCAGACGCTGCTTAAAGCTTGTTCCAGCATTCTGTGTATTGGCTAGCAGCAATCTGGAGGAGCTACAGAAACAGAGTTTAATGTTCCACAAGTCAAGTCATTAGCATTCTAATCAAAAGCATCCTGTTCCATGGGCTTTTTGCCTATGTTCTCAGAGATGAGAGGTAGGACAGAAAAAGAACCAAACAAACAAACCCTGATGATTTATACTGGAGACAGGGAGGGACTGTTCTTCTGGCTCATAATCACCAGCAAATTATTTCATACTTGCTGTCCAAGATATCGAGGCATTTGGGGACTGTGGGTTTGTGGTTTCTTTTGTAGTGTGCTTTCAAGTTATTCTTGGCTGATGGTTAAATCCTGAGGAGTGGTGCTCTGTGAAAATTTGGAGGTAGGGACCAAGGCCCAGAAAAGGTGGCTGGGTGCCTGCATGCCACTCCCTGGTGGCATGAATCCAACATGTACGTGGACTCCTTGCCAGTTGCATTCTTCTCACCACCTACATCCCCCACCCCCATATAGGATTCTGCAGGTGTAGACGGTCTCTCCCATGCACGAAGTCCCTCTCTTCACAGGGACTCCCTCCACCCCAATGTTCACTGTTGGAGTGTATGTGTAGGAAAGACAGCTGTTTTAATGTTCTGGTTGCTGCCAATGCCTACTTCATCACATTCCTGTCTAGCCTCTGAAATCTGAAATAAATGAGTGGCCAGGACTTACCCACTTGTGCTTCCACATGGGCTATATTCCCTCAGTCTTCCTCTGCTCCCCACAGCAAGACCTCATTCCCCATCTTTGCACCAGTAATGAACAGATGAACAAAAATTCAGCAGTTGAGCTTGGGGATGAATATTTCAAAATCCTGTGAGAAAACTCCTGCTAGTAGACCACTGAAACACTGAGAGCCAGTGTGGTGTTTTGGTTAAGAGCACGGGACTGGGACTCAGGCGACCTGGGTTCTAGTCTCCGCTCAGCCATGGAGCCAACTGGGTGACTTTGGGCCAGTCACAGGCTCTCAGCCCAACCCACCTCACAGGGTTGTTGTTGTGGGGATAAGATAAGATGGAGGAGGAGAATGATGTAAGCTGCCTTGAGCCCTTTGTAGGAAAAAGGCAGGATATAAATCAGGAAAAAAACAAAACATCCAGCACAAAACCCCACACTGGAAAATTGACCACGCCATGGTGTGATTCTGGGAGGGAACCAAGCATATTAACGTGGTGTTATTTGGCCTTAGATGGTGACCAAAATTGGTGGGGATGAGTCACTGTGGCTGTCATTTAGAGGACTCATGGGTACAGGCAGAATTTTAGGGCTGGACATCCATTGATTTACACTGTTATTTCTCCTTGATTTGCCTGAACCCAGCCAGGGTTGGATAATTTGTAAAGTGGCTGTCATTCACATTACAATGTCCCAGCCTGCTTTCTGCCAAAGTTACAGAAACTGTAAGCAATGGAAATTTCACACACCTCTGTGAGCATCTCCCACTTCTTGCTCCCCACTTAAGGCATTCTTTCTGTACCAGTTACACTTGAAATACATTCCCAGCACTTCAGACTCTGTGCTATGTCCCCATTCTTCCCACTGAAGGACATCACTGGAGTCAAGGCCAATATTCCCCAGTGATTTCTGGATAGCAATCTCCTCAATACCCCTGCCCCCATCCCACATAATACTACATTTTGGGATTGTTTTCTATGTTTTCTGGGCACATTTCCCTTCTTTTACTACTGTTTTATTTCCTACTTCCACCTCCATTTAATCCCTTTTCAAGTAATCCCATATAATTTGGAATCATATGCTGCATGCAATGTCATTCTGCTACATTGTCAGTCAAAATGGGCTTATTTGAAGTAATTTATTTGAGATGAATGAAGCCCCCTTAGTGTGCATTAGTTCTGCATTTATGTTATGTGGGCAGTCCTAGTCCATTGGGGTTGTAAAATCAATGCTTTTTCAGTCTTCCTTGAAATATTTGCTTGGATTTCAACATATTCATAAAACAGCCACTGTTATGCTTAGCCCTGCTTACTACCAAAAGGTTCTGAAATGGAGAGGAGCAGAACTTTGCAAGCTGCATCAAGTACCTTGAGAGAAGGAGAAAGGCAGAATATAAATTTAAGGCATTGATAATAAAAATTATTATACTAAATATGAGGAGACAGGCAAGGCTGCATAGCAGATATCCACTGCCACATTTTACAATTCTTATTTTTCATTTTCAGAAAGTGCGTCTTGGGTCACAAAGCTGACACGTCGGATTATCAGGTCAGACAGTCCCTCCCAGGATTTGGGAACCTCACCCAGGGATACAACAAATATCTCAGGCCAAATTTTGGTGGTAGGTCATTCTTGGGAATTTTACAGTCATCCAAGAAGTTGCCAAATAGTCATGCCTTCTTGCAAAGACAAATTTCTTGGTCTTCATAGTGTTCTATAGAATGCATTTGCCTGTTTAATATTTGCCTAGCAGCAGTAAGTAGTTCCCAGATAGGGCCTCAGCGATTGTCTGTTCCCATTACGTTTCACTTACTTCAGCAAGGCTGACCCTTGTTAACCTCAGATTTAAACGTTGAGGAAGAATGTAGGACAGTTCACTGGGGAAAAATCTTCCCCAATCACATATACACGAATGGCATCTGAGCCGGCAGTGACTGACCAGAAAAGAGGTCATAGCACTGTGAAACCCCATGCCTGGCTGCTGTCAAAAGGCAAATTCAGTGCAGACAATCGTTAGGAAAGGTGTTGAAAATAAATCAGCCCATACTGTAATGGATCTATGGCATGGGTTCGTTGGATATGCTGCATTGCCGGTTACTGCTGGAGGGTGTGGTTGCACTCTTCGTTCACTGCGGTGGGAACAGACTGCTGGTCTTTGGTTTGGTCTAGGAGGGGCCAGGCTTTTGCAGCAAGATACAGGGAGATGTTGACATGAGGGACTTGTCCCACATGTTCATTCTGAATGTTTAAATCAGCTCTTGACTTAGGAGAATACTGTTGGTCCTTATAGGCTGAACAGCAAGTCTGAGCTAGGCATCAGGTTCATGTAATCATTTTCAAGTATTTTTCTCCCGTTGCACATGCCTAATATTTTCCATGATCCAGAAATGTAATTGAATAATTTCAAGTCACAAAGAATATCTTGCAGTTTGTTATGATTGTTAATTATGTGTGTATTTTATCTACTTTGTCTTACTCTTTGTAGCTCCTTTGAACCTAGGAATGATAAACATGATATGAACAACCATGGAATAATTCAAGTAGTTTGAAATGTGTCAGATAATGAAGTTGATTTGTTTTTATATCTCACCTTATCCCAAGAAATCAGGGCACCTAGCAACTGCATTCAGAATTACATAGTTTGCAGACCAAGCCTAGCAAGGTCTGCTCAGAGGTTCAGTGGTGCTTTAGGTGCATATATTATTCATGTATTTATGTATCCTTTGTGAGCCGCCCCGAGGCTTTGTTGCGATGGGGGCGGCATAGAAATGTTTTAAATAAATAAATAAATAAATAAATAAATAAATAAAATATATCACTAAAACCTGATGCCCCTTGGCAAGGTCTTACAATAGAAAGAGGCCAGATACATAGACCTGGCATGTAGGGGGAAGGGGGTGATGGTGAAGTGGGTGGAGTTGAACCTAGGGAACTAACCAGTCTTCAGTTCAGTGGTCCCACAGGTTTCTGATCTCACATGGTAATGTCGTTTCTTCATTTCATCTTTCACATCAGTGAATACGTCCTGATGATCCTGGCTATAGCTGATCATCTATAAAATCAGAGGTTACTGTCTGACTATGTCTAAGAATACTTGCCTGGGGTTTATGTATGCATGTACACACGTGCACACACGCCCATGAAACCACTGAATTGCTTTTTGGTTCTGAAACTCTTTTTTTCTTTCCCAGGACAGCCTGTGGTGATTTCAATGAGCCTTGATGTTGCAAGTATTTCCAGCATTTCTGAGAGTGATATGGTGAGCAAATCTGCCTTTAGGTGTATTAGGAAGCAGAACCATCTAGTATTGCACCTGGAATAGAGTTCCACTCTGTTCAGCCATACTCACCCTCTAGTAAGTGTACTTAGCACTCCGGTCACAGACTTTGGTGGTGTTTCTACACCATTAATAGAGCCCCCAATTGCTACCTTTTCATCCAGGGTATTAGAAATATGAGTAATAGAGGTGGTGTGTGGGATGAGCTGGTCCGGTTCCAGAAGCACAGGAACATTTTGCATGGAGAGAGTGTTTGCTTTATGCTCCATGTCTGAGGACCATGGCTTTTTTGCGGGGAGAGGGGCAGGTTGTTTGTTTGCTTGCTTGTAAGAAGCTCAGATGACTTATCAAAATTTGAAATGGCATTCCAGGGATTTGTTTATAATAGCAATTGTTGATATTAAGCCTGCAGTGTTTAGTCAATCTGTCAGGTAGACCTTAAACTTTTTAACTGATTAAAAAGCTGCCTCATAATGTATTGCATATTAGATTTTACTGTTGAAAAGTGTTTTTAATACAGAAACTATTGTTGGTAATTACCATCTTCGGAGACACATTATTCACTTTCCCTCTGCTATTGGAGGGGATTATTCTTCTAAGATAAGACTATATGGGTGCAAGCCTATTGCCTACCTGTGCAGTCTGGGAACCCATGGGATCCTTTGGAGTCCCACTTCAGATCTTGCAACCTTAGAGCAGGGACTGCCAAGGCTGGGCTTCTGGATCACTCCGTGCTTTCGCAAGCGGTGCAGACAGAACCACTGGAGCTGTACTCCACTGAGGTCAAAACTGGGCTGCAGAGAGGGAAAAAAGAGCCATGCTGGGAGGAGGTGGAAGAGGCTGGGGCCAAGGGCGTATGCTAATTCCATCAAAACTCTGGCCTCCTTCCTTCCTCAGTGCTTTCTTTAGATGGCCAAAAACAGCCATCTAGAGAAATGTAGAGTGCAAGGTGCAGCAATAGAGATCACTGCTGCCTCTGGATGCTCAAAAGCTCTCTTGCTGATTGAAAATTGCCAGTCCAGACAGATGCATTTGATCTCTAGGAAGAAATTTATGGCAGGTGTAGAGTCTGGGGGTGCTAATCTTAACCAGGCTTCGCTCTGGAAAGGCCAAGTTGATTTGTATAGGTTTGGCTGATGTGTTAGACAGCAGCCTTTTCCTGGAAAACACAGATCTGGCAAGGGTGGCAGCTTTCTAGGCTCTGGTTACATCCAGGTTAGACTTCTGCAACATGTCTGCATGGAGCTGCCTTTGGGAATACTTAGAAATTGTGCATGACCCTTGCCTGGCTGTTGTGGGAGGGCACTGGGGACTTGGTCCTGCATGCACACATTTACTGCACCAAATCCCATGTCAGGAGCTTAGTGGTTATGCTCTTCAGAAATCATATGGCTGATGACATTTAGCCACAGGCACTTTAAACAGTTTCACTTCAATCCAACATCTGTCCCTTTACTGAAACAGATGTTCTAGCAGCTGGAATTCTCCATTGCTTCCTCTGGGGATCAGGGTTGCAGGAAAGGGATTCACCTGAGTGACCTCTGCAAAACTTTCCTCTCCTCTCTTGTTCTGTTCTCCCAGAGAAAAACTACCAGTGTCTTTCCAAGGCTAACAACTGGGTGACACGCCCCCTCCTGCCTTTCTGTGAGAACACTGGCTCAGGTGAAGCCCAGATTTCCACAGCCCAAGTCCCTCCAGGCTATTTATAATCAGATGCTAAGCCAACACCCATTCTGTTATTGATACTTAGCTCCTACAGTTGCTTGGCATAATGACTTTTTGTTCAATTTGCATTGGCTACTGGTCAATTCAAATAGGGACAAATGACTCCACCCATTCTGCTTCCTCCCACATTCAGGTTCTTACAATCTCAACATCTTTCTCTTCCAAATATCACGAACTTTATAAATTTTGTGAAATTCTCATCCATCTGCACCAGTCAACTTCAATCCATGCAGCTGTTCCCAGCACGAGAAGACTTACGTTGTGCTGGTCTGCCATAGAGCTGTTAAAAATGAGGAACCAGGGCAGGGAAAAAGAGGTGGCAACCCCAATCCACTCCACAGAGTTGATTACAGAGGGATTCAGAGCCAAGCATCTAAGAGCCTGACATTAAAAGTCCTGGAATGGGATAGACAAACACTGTTAGTTTGAGCTTCTTCCACAACTGAATATTTTCAAATTTCAAGTTCCTTCTGTCCTACATATGAAGAATTTTGTGCCTGTAGGAAAGCATTTATCCAAGATTAATGAACAAAAATTTCTGAAAAATTTTGACTTGGGTTGCGAACACCGCTTTGGGTGGTGACCAAGATCGCAGCCATCTCCCCTTCACCCCCCCCCCCCGAGTGGGGAGATGGCCACGATCCCAGTTCCGTTCCTGTAGGGAAGAGGTCCGTGATCAGAGGCGCGCTGCTGCAGGAAAGACAGGAGCAGCAAAGCAGAGCCGTGGGGGAGATGGCCGAGATTCCGCCCGTCTTTCCTGCAGGAGCGCGCCTCTGATCAGGCCCGCCTTCCCTGCACGAATGGAACTGAGATCATGGCCATCTCCCCACCCCCCTGAGTGGGGAGATGGCCGTGATCGTGCTGGGGGCAGGGGGGAGATGGTCGAGATTGCGCCCATCTCTCCCTCCCCCAGCGTGCCGTTTGCGCCTGTCTCTTCCTCCCCCAGTGCGCCCACGATCATGCCCGTCTCTCTCCCCCACCCCCGCAGTGCACCGGCACATGCCGGGATGACGGGCACCTGCAGGGATGACAAACGCGATCTTGGTCGTGCTGGGGGGCTACACTTGTGCTTGGGGTGGGAGATGGCCATGATCTTTGTTGTTGTCACTTTGCTTCACATTTTTCTGATTTAAAAAATGGTTACAGAACGGATTAACCTTATTTACATTGAACCTTATGGGGACATTTAAATTGGCTCACGACCAATTTGGGTCATGACCAGAGTCCTGGAATGGATTAAGTTCGTGAGCCAAGGTACCACTGTACATGGAACTGGGCCTTCTCCTTGGTAGGACATCTTCTGGGAAAGTCATTTTGTCCTTGCCCTGAAAGCCTCTTTTCTTTACTAGTACTATTTGTTGTTCTTTATTTTCTTTATTAGTACTATTTGTATCAACATTTTATTATTCAATTATACCCCACCTTTTTCCTCTTGCAAGTAACTCAATGAGATTCCACATGGTCTCCCTCTCTCCATTTGATCCGCACACCTGCCCTGTGAGTTGTGAGTGTCAGTGACTGGCCCAAAGTCACCGAGTGAGTTTCATGGCAGAGTGGGGATGAGTCCCCAAATCTCCCAAGTCTCAGTCCAATGCTCTAACCACTCCACTACACCAGTGTACCTTGAATGTTCACTGACCCCCAAGTGTTTGCTTGTGGTGATGCTGTTTTAAGTTCATTATTGGTTTTTTAAAAATGTGGTTGTTATTCTTGTATGATGTTTCTGAGCTGCTCAATGGCGGCATTAAGATATCTCTTTAGATGAAAGGAATCACTTCAGATTTGAGACATCACAGGTATCTTCTGGAAGTAAAACACCTTTGAGATGAGGATATCACAAAGATGTGAGGTGTCCAAAATCATTGGTCTGCCATACTGCTCAGCATCGGTTTAAATGCAAAGTCCTGCAGAAGGCTGGTGTCCACCGGGGCAGGGAACTCATAGGAAGCCTTTGATGGGCTGACACGGTCCTTCGTGAAGCTTACTTTCCAGGTATTTTGAGGCTATTAATCAACAAATACCCTCCTCATACAGGAGTGCTCACATCGCCATACCACTTACATTTTCCAGTCTCATGCAGAACATTATAGAGATGTACTTTCTGGCTAGATAAATAATTGAACTGCAAATGACCCAGGGGTTTTCACCTTCATTGTTGGGATTAATAATTCACTGCTTTGAGAAGCATAACGGTGCATCATCTCAATCATTTAGGTAAAGAGATTTCCTCCCTAACAGCATAAGAATGAAATCTGAAAGGTAGTGCTGATATACATGAAGTTCCTGCTCGACTTTTTTCCTTTAACAGCTTTATTCCAAAGCCTGTTACCATCTCTGTGTTCAGTGCAAAAGCAACACTTTCACTCAGCAATGGAGCAGAAGGTGGTGTTTGAATTCACATAGAATTTTGAGTCATATTTTGCCAGATCCGAAGGGACCTGATGTTCAAATGTGGCAGGGGGCAAAAGTTCATGCTTACTTTGTTCATACTTGCAGATGTGAATTTAAACTGCTTAGCTAAGAAATTTTAAGGAACGGTATATAGACGGCATTCAGTAGCCCAGAAAAGTGTACTTGGGTGGGTGCTTCTAGATGGAGGGATCCCCATTAGAGGACACGGTGCCATGATTTTCCTTAAGAGTTTCTGCAGTAGGAAAAAAGACAGAAGAAGCAGTGAGGAAACACAGGAGGATTGTGAGAGAAAGAGGATGGCATTTGGTTCACCAGCACCAGCCCTCCACCAAAATTCCAGGATGGAGTCTACTCTTAGATGTTATCAGGCATGGTAAAACTTCTAGAAGCTGGAGCTACCTCTGAAGACTGTTCTGAAACTGCCAAAGCTGCAACATCCCAGACTGCTAGCTGGTCTTACAAGCAGGAAACATAGGTTGCCAGTCCCCCAAAATACTACATTGAATACCAATTTCTTTCCAGAGCCAAATCAAACTGCTAGCTTTGGCCTTTAAAACCTTCTAAGGAGGGTACACAGAGAATCATCTATTCCCACATAAACATTTCCAGCCATTATTTATGCCTTATGCATATTTACATCCTAGCTTTCCCAGGACAAGCAGCAAGGAGATCCATCAACACACAAAGTGAAATATATTTTAAAAACAATGCAGCAAAGAGAGAAACAACACTAAAAATAAAGAGAACATGAAAACTATTGTCAAGTGGTCAGTGGAAAGGCTGTAAGCCAGCCAAAAAGATTTTTTCACCCAGCCTGACTGAGCAACATCCAAGAGGGAGGGAAGCAAACCTCCTGTGAGAGAAGCAATCCTGAAGTCTGTCCCTCCGTCAGGATCCTGCCAAACACACCTTTGACATTGCGGAGACCCCTCTGCAAATCTTAATGTCCGGGAAGGCTTGCACTGGAGTCATGGGCCTTCAGATACTCTGGTCCTAAGCAGTGTGTGTGTGTTCGTATTTCTCTCTCCTTTTTTCTTCTTGCAAGGAACCCAAGGTGATATAGAGGGCTTTCCTGCACTCCCCATAATCCTCACAAGGGCCCTGTGAGTTAGGTTAGTCCCCATTTGGTGCAACAATATGTAACTTTCTGGGTCCTGGCACCTTGCCTTCGGAAATCCTCCCTGCGCACACTCTATTTATT
This sequence comes from Varanus komodoensis, assembly GCF_004798865.1. NCBI lineage: Eukaryota > Metazoa > Chordata > Lepidosauria > Squamata > Varanidae > Varanus > Varanus komodoensis. The sequence goes on from NW_025336010.1 coordinate 5,017,549, forward strand.
TATTTATTTTTATATCCTGCCTTTTTTCCTCAAAGGACTCAAGGCAGCTTACATCATTCTCCTCCATCTTATCCCCACAACAACAACCCTGTGAGGTAGGTTGGGCTGAGAGTCTGTGACTGGCCCAAAGTCACCCAGTTGGCTCCATGGCTGAGCAGGGACCAGAACGCAAATTGCCTGAGTCCCAGTCCCATGCTCTTCACCACTACACCACACTGGCTCTTTTTCCTTTGCTTTAAGTGTAGCTGCAGCCATAAGCCAAATTATAATTCATTGACAGTTTTGTTTCTTTTACATTATAGTTTGATTCTATTATGATAATTTTATATTTCTGCATTTGTTAGCTGTCTTGGGAATCGCCACAATTAGGATGTAGATGTAAATATATCTAATTGCATGTAATTAACCAATTAATTAACCTGTAAAATATAAAAATAAAAGTTTAGTAATGGAGGAGTCTGAGTACAAAGAATACAGTGATCAGCAGTACCTGCAAAATAAGGAGTGTCTTCCATCAGCATCAACAGAACCTCCCTTGGTGGAAGGAGGTCGAAGATCCTGCTGGGACCAGAACTCCCAGCTTGCCTCTGCTAGATCCAGTCCAACAGAGCTGGAGGGCACCAGGTTGAGAGACACTGGTATAGCTATTCCATCTTCCCACCTTTATGGATTTTTGTGGTAAGAAAAATCAAGAATGAAGCATGTGAAAATATGAGAGGGTTACAAGTACAAGATGTTGTTTGGAAAATATCCCCCCACACAGAAACTACAAATTCCAAGGTGGGGCAATTGCATGATAAAAGCCTTACATGGATGAAGAGGGATTTTCATTTTACAGAAAACAAAGCCCTGAATATGTTCCATGGCTTGCTCTCTTTCCTAGGACTACACAGCAACAATATATTTGCGGCAACACTGGACAGATCCCCGTTTGGTTTTTCTGGGGAACAAAAGTTTTACTCTGGATGCCCGGCTGGTGAAGTACCTGTGGGTGCCTGACACATACATTGTGGAGTCAAAAAGGTCTTTCTTACATGAGGTCACAGTAGAGAATCGGCTTATACGGTTGTTCTCCAATGGCACAGTTTTGTACGCCTTGAGGTAAGTCTGGCAGGCAGTCGTGCAGTGCAATCCTGAGCATGTCTATTCCAAAGTACGTCCCGTCCCGTTGGGTTCAGGTAAACATATACAGAATTGCAGCCTTATGATAAGGTTAATCCCCAGTCACAGAAAAGCTCTTATTGGTCCTCTTCAGGGTCCCCATGACACCCACTGGATGCAGAATACCCAAAGGTTGACTCAAGCTGAGGAAATTGCTTTCTCTGTTGCACATTTCATTATATTCACTAGTTTTTCTGCACACCTGCAGATTTTTTTTTACACAACTGGCAGTTATCATATATTCTTTTTAACACTTTAGTATCCCAACATAGAACTTCTCTTCAGAGCTTCCCTTTGGCTAGGGGTGCCCAACATGGTGCCTGCAGCTGACATCGCACCCTGAGGGACCTTCAGCCATACCACTCCCTTAAAAAAAATTAAGAAAGAAACTCAAAAACATGAGTGCAGCAGGTTGCCTTCCTGTTTCTGAACCAGCTCAGCTGACAGAAAAAGAAGGAAAGAGTTGCTTCTTGGCCTCATGCAATCTTCTACGGTCCCTGCAGACCTCTCCCTCTTTGCATTCTGGCTTTCTACTCCTAGCCCTTGCCTTGCTATTTCTCTCTTTCCAATTCCCACCCTCCCGACTTCTCTCCCTTCCCTGTCCTTAACTTGCTGCTTTTCCTCCTTCCTTAGTCCCTAGCCTGCTCTTTCCCTCCCACTCACCACTTTATCTTGCATTTCTTTTCACGCCCAGCCTCTGGCCTCATTATTTCTTGTCACCACCTCTTTACCTCACTGTTTCCCTCCTCTCCTAGCCTTGTTCTTTTTCTCCTCTCTACCCTTTTGTCCTGATGTTTTCCAATCCCTCCCAGCCTCTGACCTCACTATTTCTCCTTCTGTGTCCCTCTTCGAATTAGCAAGGGTACCATGGCAGCCATTATCTAGCTGGTTGGATCCTCCATGGGTGACATGCTGTGGTAGTGGCCACAACAGTTTCTCGAATTCCAAAGGACCCCCCCCCATTATTTATTTATTTAAAACATTTCTATGCCGTCCTTCATGACAGCATCTCAGAACAACATACAACATTAAAACCAACAACAACGATAAAAACAAAAGATATACAATAACAATAAATAGGAATAATAGTAAAAATACCATCAGATTAAAGTTAAACAAATTCATCCAAAATGTGGGAATCTCTGTCTTAGACTGCAGTCTGGGAACTGTCTAAGTGCACGGCAGCAATAGGAGGAAATGTTTTGGAATAGGGGTTGACAGGGACAGCATATGTACCTTCTGCACTACACCAAAACTGTCATAGGACACCAAGAATGCAGACACTGTTCAATGCCATCACATTTGTGTGCCTCATACTTTCCCTTTAATTCATACTGTCTTCCATCTAAAAAGAAGAGCTTCTTTACTAACATTATTTGATATTGTTCTGACCATTACCGAGTTCTTCCCATGTGACTAGGCCAGCTTTCCCCAAGCTGAATCCTTCAAATTTCTTGGTCTATCACTCCTCTGGTCCTTGGGCAGTTTTTCTTTTTGGGGTGATGTGTTAATAGCCACCAAGTGAAGCAAGACAGGCAGAGTCACAGGGGTGCTCTGAGGGGCATTGCCAAGCAATTACTCTTTCATTTTACACACAGAGAAGGGCTAAATCATTCTTAGTTCATCAATCGGAATATTACAACACAGGGAAAAAGTTACAGGATGGATCTGGCTCCTAGCCCTTTAAATTAAGCTGTAGAAATCCATGAGAACATTTGGAGAATAATACTTGTATCTCCAACCAAGCATAAAATGTTCTGCCAAAACTGATGCAACATGCAGTTATCAGTGTGCCGTCCCATATCCAGCCCTATCGTTTTTACGCATTAACTTATATTTGCATCTTGGTTTTTTGGCTTATTTGTTATTTATCTAATGAATGTCTTAGCTCTCTATGGAGACTGCAGGCTTTGCAAGGTGACTGTGTCACAGTGGCTTCCATCATATGTTACTGTATTCTGTGGAGGAATCCAGATGCACACTAGCAAAACTGTTAACTGCAGAGAAACCCAGACTCCAGCTTCAAAACTTTTAAAAATTAGTTATGCCTCAAAGCAGCAACATTGCTACCTTCAGACTACTGTGAAAAATATAGATACTCTGCAATAAAATGCCTTTACAGAGTGCTTCCTCCCTTTACAGAATCACGACTACTGTTGCATGTAACATGGACTTATCAAAATATCCTCTGGATACACAGACGTGTAAACTGCAAATGGAAAGCTGTAGGTATCACATTCTACAGGCAGGTGAAAATATTTTGTCTGACTGGTTCTGTGTTTGTTTATTCATATTTAAGTGACTAGTTCAAACATTTCTGTCTTTGACTTCTCAGAAATGTCCACTTGCTCTTTCAAATGCAGAACCATTTCAAAAGGGAAACATTTGCACATCAACTTTTGTTTCCTGAATCAAAACAGAAGGCCTGTGCTGGATCAGTCCAACAGCACATCTTGTCTGGCCTTTTGCTCAAGCAGTGGCTAACTAGATGCCCCAACAGGATGTCCATGGGCAGGATATGACCTCATGAGCACCATCTTGCTTGTACTCTCCTGCAGGCCTCCTTCTGATGCTGATGTTCCATTTCTGCTATTCTATAATGCAGGGTTAGGCAATCCGGGCCACCCAGCTGTTTTGAAGTACAACTCCTATAATTCTCAATTATGCTGGTTGGGGTTTAGGGGATAAGTAATCCAGAACATCTGGAGGGCACCAGGTTCCTACTGCTGCCGTATTTCATATATACGTTTCCTCTCCAAATGGATATGTAAATGATATTTTGATGCAATTAAGCTGTTGCAATACCAGGGGAAGTATAAAATCCAGGACACTGTTAACTGTCATTCCACACATTCATCTGAAAGGTGCTGATGTGAATGTTTTGTATAGAAATTGACAGAAACTGAAGCATCCATAGATGAAGGTGAGCATCTTTTCACTGCAAACAATTAAGGGTGCAATCCTATGCCAGTTCAGACAGAAAAAGCCGGTGTGGCGTAGTGGTTAAGAGCATGGGACTGGGACTCAGGCGATCTGGGTTCTAGTCCCCTCTTGGCCATGGAGCCAACTGGGTGACTTTGGGCCAGTCACAGACTCTCAGCCCAACCTACCTCACAGGGTTGTTGTTGTGGGGATAAGATGGAGGAGGAGAATGATGTAAGCTGCCTTGAGCCTTTTGTAAGAAAAGGGCAGGATATAAATCGGGGGGGGGGGGGAGGTCCAACTCCAAACCTCTTCAGTCACTGCACCCAAACTGGGGGATGCAGAAGAATAACTTACCTTTCTGGACGACTGAACAGAGGCAAAGCATGAGTGGTAGATCATACCCAAAGCACTGAACAACTTGCTTTCTGGGCTAGTCCTTTTGGCACATGCCTGTTTTGATCAATTGATTTCTTCTGGCATGAGCTGTTCTCTCTTGCCATACCAGAATGCCCTCACACATCATTTGGAATTTGTGGCTTTAAAGAGAACTGGTCTTTGCTGCTCATGGAGGCACAAGGAACTACAGATTCTACATAAACACTTGGGCTAAAGACTGAGTATCTTGAGGACTTGTCTCCTTGGTCTTCATTGTTACCAATTCAAGAAACGTCTGAAATCTCATTATTTTAAAACCAGGCATTACTTGCCAGCTACTAGAATGGAGTTCCTATGGAAGTGCCTATTATTTTCCCATTAAAATCATATTAGTTTACCATGATTAACTTTATTACAATGCACAGACACTGAAATAATAATGATTAGCCTCTTGTTTTAAAACATAGCTGGGTTTAGCCTTAAAGAGAGAGAGAAAGAAAGAAACAGAGAGTGAGTAATTGGGCCCTGTGTCAAGCTCTTGTGCCATATTATTCTTATGAAATTATGTGCACATTGCCAACTAGAGATGTCATTAGGATAAATTAATGCTATTTAAATATATGCTAGATGAATTTACAACAATCAGTCATTTATTATAAAGTTTCCCTAAGTAACTGCAGTTATCATTATTATGAACTGGGCAGAAACTTTGAAAAGTCATATTTGGATGATTTGTACCTGGGGAAATTAGCACATCCCTATCAGATGCAAAATTGGGTCATTTGTGTCTACTAGAAAACACAATCGCTGGCTGTTTTTCATAAAGACGAAATGATAAATATCAGTGTTGCCATTTTTATTGAAATGCAGATCTTTAATTAAATAGCTTGGCAAACTGGAATGTTATTGGCCTGCTTGTTAAAGCAATCTAATTTTAGGAGAGCTATATAACACTTGTTATTTGCAATAGTGGTTGTTTGCATGCATGCATGAAGTGGGGGAGAAACTTCATTGAATTCCTGAGTCTGTTGGATCAAGTTAAATCCTGAATTTATATCCACATCTCTCTTCAAATAGCTATTTTTTCTTACAGGGGGGTCTCAGCCAAAGCTAGCTAGCTATTTATTTATTTATTTATTTATTTATTTATTTATTGCTGTCAACAGGGCAAAACCAACAATACTAAACAATAATCAGTAATATCCTTTTAATACCAACCTAATGCCCTCCAGATGTGTTGGACTGCAGCTCCCATCACCCTCAGCCAGAACAGCCATTGGCCATGATAAATGCAGTAGTCCGGAACAACGGGAGGGCACCAGGTTGAAGCTGGCTGACTTAGAGACACATTTCCATTGAAAGGGTAGGTATTTGTCCAGTGCAGCCATGAAAAAGGACACCTCTGGGCCAGGAATATGGGCATATTCCCCTTCTTCCCTTCTCCTTCTGGCCAAACTTGCATGGACAGCAGCTCAGCAAAGCAACTACACAGTGGAGCATTTCTTTACTGGCTGAAGTTGGGAGTGGCTTTCTCTTGAGTGCTCAGGTACAGCAAGAGTTGATATGTAGAAAGGGGCAAGGCCTGATACTACAGAGAGAGAAGGCAAGGAAAGGAATCTGGCAAGGTATCCAGCAGGTGAGGAGGTGCAGGTTGGAAAAGTGCAGCCCACAATAAGCTTAAGGTTTGGATGATCCTGATAAGTCATAGGGCCAGACAGCCAGATGGGAGAAAGGTTATTAAACAGGGATAGGGATAAGCTTCTTTTTCCATGGGGTTTTCCACTCTGTTATTTCAGAAACCAACAAAAACCTCCACAGAACATTTATTTATTTATTTATTTATTTATTTATTTATTTATTTATTATTTATTTATTTAGAAAGCTTCTATGCTGCCCCATTTGCCGAAGCCTCGGGGCGGCTTACAACAATAAATAAATAATAACAATATAAAACAATATAATATAATTGGAGATGTCCTGGCCATAAAAATAAAATAAATAAATAATATTAACAATTAAAATGTTGTTTAAATAAAAAGGTCTTCGTCTGGCACCGAAAAACAAATAAGGATGGCGCCAGGCAGACCTCTCTGGGGAGTGCATTCCATAGATTGGGTGCCACCACAGAGAAAGCCCTCCTCCGAGTACATACCCTCCAAATATCCTTCACGGAGGGTTCCCAGGGAAGGGCCTCTCCTGCTGATCTCTTGGCTTTTAGGAACTGCAGGAGTAAATCTGAACCACAACTGAAGGAGTATTATTATTAGTCCAGCATTAAGGCTAGGCTGAGGTTTTGTGAAGCAAAAACCTTACAAACTCCCTTCAAAACACAGACAGTCTTCTTTCACTGTGCATGGTCATTGTGAACCATTGTGTGCTCGAGAGCAGCCTTTCCCTCTGTAAGGGTGCGGGCCCGATTGTGTGGGTCCGCCCCCGGAGCCGGATGGATCCAGATGGATTCCTGAAGGCCCTGGGGGAGTTTCCGGCTGACAAGACTGGTGCTCCTGTCAAGGCTCTGGTCAAACTATGGAATGGGGAAATGACCAGGGCCATTGACATGATCGCTCCTAAGCGTCCTCTCCCACCAGGCAAAGCCCACTCTTCCCATTGGTATACACCTGGATTGCAGGCGATGAAGCGGGCTGGGAGACGTCTAGAGCGTAGGTGGAGGAAATCACGGGATGAATCTGACCAAACACACAAGAGCCCATTATTGGGCCTATGCTGTGGTGGTGAGGGCGGCGAAAAAGAAATTCTTCTCCGTTTCCATTGCCTCCTCACAATGCCGTCCAACAGAGCTGTTTCGGGTGGTACAAGGGCTGGTTCATCCCGGCCCTAAGAAAGATCCGGTTCCACCCTCAAAGGCCTGCTGTGATGACTTTGCCAAGCATTTTAGGGAGAAAATCGCTCAGATTCGTCACGAGCTGGACTCCACTAGTGATTCAGAGGCTTCTGGGGAGATACCAATGTCGCCGTCTGGTCCAAAATTGATGGATGAATTTCAGTTACTGCGGCCTGATGATGTGGACAAGGTGCTTGGACGAGTACGTCCCACCACTTGCCTATTGGACCCTTGCCCATCTTGGCTAATTAACAACGCCAAGCACGGGATAGGGATCTGGATCTTGGAAGTGGTTAACGCCTCTCTGAGGGAGGGCCAGGTACCTGCCCCGTTAAAGGAGGTGGTAGGCTGACCGATCCTGAAGAAAGCTTCACTGGATTCAGAGATGGCCACTAATTATAGACCAGTGGGCAACATCCTGTTTCTGGGCAAGGTGTTGGAGCGGGTGGTGGTGGGACAACTCCAAGCACTCTTGGAGGAAACTGATTATCTGGACCCATTTCAGTCCGGCTTCAGACCCGGGTACGGTACTGAATCTGCCTTGGTTGCCCTGTAAGATGACCTGTGCAGGGAGAAAGACAGTGAGAGTGCATCCCTGTTGGTTCTCCTGGACCTCTCAGCAGCTTTCGATACCATCAACCATGGTATCCTTCTGGATAGGCTAGCAGGATTGGGGGTCAGAGGCACTGCTTTGCAGTGGTTCCACTCCTATCTCAATGGCCGATTCCAGAAGGTGATGCTGGGGGACTATGGCTCTGCGCCATGGCAGTTATGCCATGGAGTACCGCAGGGGTCCATTTTGTCCCCGTTGCTGTTCAACATCTACATGAAACCGCTGGGAGAGGTCATTAGGAGGTGTGGGCTGCAGAACCATCAGTACGCTGATGATACCCAGCTCTACCTCTTGTTCTCTACCAATCCAGGTGAGACAGTGGCTGTACTGAACTGGTGCCTGGCTGAGGTAATGGGCTGGATGAGGGCCAATAAACTGAAGCTCAATCCAGACAAGATGGAGGTCCTGTTGGTTGGCGGATCGGGCTTCAGGGAAGGGGACCTGAACCTAGTCCTGAATGGGGTTGCACTCCCTCTTAGGGACAAGAGGGAGCAGCTTGGGAGTACTCCTTGACCCGGAGCTTTCACTGGAAGCTCAGGTGACAGTGGTGGCGAGGAGCGCTTTCTTTCAGCTTCAGCTGATCCATCAGCTGTGTCCATACCTGGAGGACGACTGCCTGGTGACGGTGACACACGTGTTGGTGACTTCCCAACTTGACTTCTTTAATGCGCTCTACGTGGAGCTGCCCTTGAAGACGGGCTGGATACTTCAATTGGTTCAAAATAGAGCTGCCAGGATGCTGACGGGGACTAGGCGTTATGTTCACATGACTCCAGTTCTCCGTCAGCTTCACTGGCTCCCCATTGAAGTCCAGGCCCAATTCAAGGTGTTGGTTATGACCTATAAATCCCTTAACAGCTTGGGTCCTGGTTACCTGAAGGAGCGCTTTATGTCCATATATGCCTGCCCGCCCGCTCCTTGAGATCAGTGGGAGAGGCCCTTCTCCGGGAGCCCTCCATGAGAGACATCATGAGGCAAAGTACCCGGAGGAGGGCTTTCTCTGTGGTGGCGCCCCATTCTGTGGAATGCGCTCCCCAGAGAGGTCTGCCTGGTGCCGTCATTATTTGTTTATCGGCACCAGGCGAAGACCTTTTTATTCAACTGCTATTTTAATTGTTAATATTATTTATTTATTTTACTTTTCGGGCCAGGTCGACTCGTATTATATTGTTTTATTCTGTTCTTATTTATTTATTATTGTGAGCCGCCCCGAGGCTTCGGTGAATGGGGCGGCATAGAAGCCTTCTAAATAAATAAATAAATAACCCCCCTTTTACGAGACACTCCACATCCAAGTGTCAGTTGTTTCCCCACCAAATAGTAACTGGATAGGGAGTGCATTTGGGGTTATTATCCATGCTAGTACAACTTGAGAACCAGTGTGGTGTGCTAGTTAGTGTTGGATTAGGAAGCTGAGAAATCTGGGTTCTCGTCACCATTTGGCACACGGGGTGACTTTGGGCCAGTCACTCACTCTCAGCCCAACCCGCCTCAGCGGGTTTGTGTTGTAAGGATGACATGGAGCTATGTAAGCTGTCTTGCGTTCCTCACAAGAGAAAAATGGGTTGGATAGGAAGCTAAAGAATAACAATAGTAATAACTTCAGTATCTGTGTTGGAAATCAACCCAGCCATGATACCGTGGCCTCTTTGAATGGACATCAAAGTCAGGCAGGGACAAAAAAGTTTCAACCACTTGGGTGCTAAGTTGCCTCATCCTACTTTTTTCTATTATCTGTAGGGGGATATGATGAGAACGATGTGCTGTACACATGGCTGAGGGGAAATGATTCTGTCCATGGTCTTGACAACTTGCAACTCTCCCAGTATAGAGTGGAGCATTTTTACACCCATATAACAACGTCACATCAGGAAACAGGTAGCTGGCTGCGGGAGGGGGGATACTGGGAATTATAGTCCAACACATCTGGAGGGTACTGGACTGGGGAAGGCTAGACTAATCACTCTAGGAAATGCATGGTTATCATCGTCATCATCTTTATAATTGTTATTATGCCAACCTCATGGCTGGGCCCAGGTTTTGGGAGCTCTTGCCAAGCGACTTACAAGTCCTCCTTTCTTCTTCCTCTTGGACTCTGCTGCTTCTGCCATGGCAGCTTCTGCTTGCCTTCCTCAGGGGAAAAAATCATACAGCTGGCCTCCCATGGCCTTGAGATTTCCAGTGAGTGAGGCATCTAGGTGTTCTTCCTGGGAGGAAATGGGAGTTTGCTCTAATGGTCTCCATGATTATCTCTCCTATTCCCCAAAGGAAGAGATGCTTTGGTGGCCAAGGAGCAAGCAAAGCATGACTCCCCTTCACTCTCCTTTTCCCTACCTCCTCATAAAAAAGTTAGTGCTGTCAGAACAAAGGAGTTGTACACAGAGAGAGAGAGAGAGAGAGAGAAAGAAGATCACCCTTGAGGTTGTACTTCACCATACATATGAGAGGGACTTCTGGCATGTTCATTCAACAGGGGGGAGCTCCAGTGACCCAGTGAGAAGTAGCACTTTGTACTGTGCTTCTGAAACACAAGAGAAGCTTCTCCTCCTCCTCCTCACTGGGTAACTACAGGTTGTGATGCTCATCCCTGCATCTCTGGTCAGCAGTAGACCTCCAACCAGTATGCGAGCCTTGGTCGTTGCCCAGACATGCTGACTGTTGATGCTGGGCCTGCCTTCTGGCCAGTTAGGAGATTATAAACTGGTTCTGAAAAGCACAGCAATTAAAATATCTTTGTCTTAGGATGATCTGATCTCTGTAAAGGTTTTCTTTTCATGGTTTGTGTTCTCTCATTCTCCATCTAGGCAATTACTCAAGACTGATACTGCAGTTTGAGCTCAAAAGGAACATGCTTTATTTCATTCTGGAGACTTACATGCCATCCTCCCTGCTTGTCATTCTGTCTTGGGTTTCTTTCTGGATCACGCTGGATTCAGTTCCTGCAAGAACGTGTATTGGTGAGACATTTCCTGAACTAGAGCATTTATTAGGCATGCAAAGGATGTGTGTGTGTGTGTGTGTGTGTGTGTGTGTGTGTGTGAGAGAGAGAGAGAGAGAGAGAGAGAGAGAGAGAGAGAGAATGAGAGAGACAGAGTGGGGAAAGAGTGGGGTGACATTTAGTGCTGCCAACATATCTAGAGCTGTAATTAATAATCACAAATTTCAAATTTAATAACTCAAATGCTGATTGAAAAATGCTGAGTGTATATTTTGAATTTGCATCTCGGATGTGCGATTTTAAACTCACAGGCTTCAGGGATGGAATCTTGAAGTTGTCAAGTGTCAAATACTAATTACCATGGCAGAATACCTATCAAATACTGCCAGATACAAATACTGTTAACTGATAACTATGAAACGTGGTTACATTTTAAATACGATTGCATGCCAACTATAAAACACAATTAAACCACCCTGCTGCAGTCCTTTGCATTGCACAGAGGAATCCCTGACAAACAGCTCAGTATGAGCAGTGCTTCCTGAAGGCAGGATGTTTGAAACTGTTGTGATATTCCATTGCAAATTAGCCTTCAAATGCTGTCAAATACTAATTCTAATTGCATTTCAACTATTAAATGCATCAAAAACGAGAGAGCAACTGGACAAAACATGACATCAAAATCAGTGGGCTATTTGCTAAGTTCCTCATTTTTCCAGTCTTAAATTTGGTTCATTCTGAATCTGGAGAATTCTTTCAGTCTTATGTTTGGATCACTCGGAACTGTTGAGAATTGTTTTTCAAAGTTTACTTGAAAACAGGTTAACATTTTTGTGTGCATTTCTTCTACCACATATATTTTATATCGATTTTGCCTAAAATACATTTCTTCAAGTGATTTGCGTAATATAATGAATTCTTGAATGTTATTTTCACTAACATATACATTTCTCTACACATTTTGGAGAACTCCATTGCAAAATTTGTAATAGGGTGAATTTTGGAGGATAATTGTGTTAATTCAAATTTCAAGTGTAAGTCTGCATTAAAATGAGAACCGAATGGATTTCTCTCCTATCCATAATTAAAATGAACTGAAGAGAATTTTGAGGAGCATTCTTGGAGCAAATTCATTTCATCTCTAAAAATATCATAGCAGTTTTATGGAAAGCTTGCTCCACCAGGCTTCTAGTTCAGCTTAGTGGATATTGCATGCTGCAAGAAAAATATATATATTTTTATAGGACTATAGTTGTTTTGCAGAACATAAAGAGCTGTGGTGGATCAGATGAAAGATCCACCCAGCAGAGCACTTTATTGAAATAGTGGTCTACCAGCTGCCTGGGGAAAAGTCACTTGATGTGAGCCACCCCGAGGCTTCGGCGAATGGGGCGGCATAAAAATGTTTTAATAAATAAATAATAAATAAATAGCAGGATATGAGTTAACAGCACCCTCCTGCCCATGTTCCCCAGACTGAAGGCCACACCTTCAGTTCATCATTCAACACCTGACTGAGACATCGGATCACCTGGTGGTTATGGCACTGCAACCTAGCCTCTGCTCCTTTTCTTGAGCAGCTTAATGGGGACAACCCATTTGTTTTTCACAGGTGAATGGACTGATAGACCAAATGTGGGTGGAATTTGGAGTAAAATGAAGGTGAAGCACGGACACTATGGTCCTGAGGTCCATTGCTCAAATCTTAATTTAGCTATAAACTTACAGGTTGATCTTACCTTAGGCTTTTCCTCAGACTCACCCCCCCCACCCCATGTGGAGGTAACAATACTGACTTTACAGGATGGCTCTAGGAATTACTAAGATAATTTCCAACAGCCTTCTCCAACAGCCTTCTCCTAAACACATTTACCCAGAAGTGAGTTCCACCATGCTTGAGTGGGGCTTACTCCCAGGTAAATATGGTTAGGACTGGACTTTTAAAAATGGAGGAGTTTTAAATATTTTGATAGTATGTATTTTGCCACAGAGTTCCTATAAGCTGCTATATGCTAGACAGGATTGAAGTTCCAAATGTCAACAGTACCTAAGAAAACCAAAATCGAAATGCAAAAAACAAACAAACAAATGCACAGATGTTCGTGGTGAACCATGGAAAAAAATGAAGAAACATCCCCTCTTCCATCTTCCAAGAAAAATCAACAAGTATTTCTCTGTACTTTTCAGGAGTAACAACTGTGTTATCAATGACGACTCTGATGATGGGCTCACGGAGCTCCGTAACCAAGACCAACAGTTTCATAAAAGCTATTGATATTTACCTGGGCATCTGCTTCAGCTTTGTCTTTGGTGCTTTGGTGGAATATGTAGTTGCACACTACATTGCCTCTCAAAAATGTGTGGCTAATGAGACTCCAAAGGTAAACAAAATATGCAATTGTCATCAGAGATTACTGCAAAGAGGCCTTTTCACTGACAACCTACAAAATTGGTTTGCTCCGTACAGGAGCTAAGGGAGCTATGAGGGTGGGGAAAACCTGGAATGAGCCAAAGAGAGTAGTGTTGTTTTTCTCCAGAGATAACCATCCTCAAATGGTACTCTCCAGGTTCTTTGGACTATAATTCTCAAAATACCCGACCTTTGGCTGTAATGGCTGGGGCTGAGAAGAGTTGAAGTCCAGAACACTAGGAGGATACCAAGTTGGGCAAGGTTGCCACAGAGGCAAGCAGGCTACAAAAAAGCAAGCCAGGCCAGGAAGAGGAGCATGAACCCTCCCTTAGAGCAGCTTGTGTAGCACTACTTTTTGGCCTGGAGGCAGGATGGATGTTCTCATCTGGGCCTTCACCTTCCTAGGGAAGAAGCTGGTAAATCATCACAAACCAAAATAAGGCCATCAAGCAGGTAGGCACTTCACTAGTTTGAATAATTAAAAATTCTTAGCATGCTTACTCTTGTACTCATTCAGTTAGGGTTACAAGTTTGAGGATGCTAAGGGCAAAGTATCCTTTGAAGAGGCTCTCTTGGTGGGCTCTAGTGGGCTTACCTGCCTTACAAGAGTGTTCTGGAGGTCATTGTGCTGATGGGTCTGATCTCCCACTCATGCCACGCCACAGCTCATCATGGGTTATTTTAGCTGCTATGGATCACAGTGCCCACAGGCACTAGTCTGAATAGTCAGTCCCAGATTGAGGGAGGTCATGTCATAGAAACCTAGCTGGTGATGTTATGTGACCACTAAACAATGGTCATCTAGCCCATGGCCTGTTCAAGGGTTAAGTGAAGGTTGTTTAACCCTTGCACAATCCCCACCGATTTAATTGTTGACCCCTCTTCACTGGCTGAGTTCACTTCACATAATAATCCACAGTCAGGGCTGGCTATGCAGGATGGCTACAAAAAAACTCTTGGCAGAAAAAATAATATCCTGCCTAAACAGATATAAGTAATGACGTATATAGCGCCTTCCATCTCCCTAAGGCCAGTCCTAAAAATGGCATTTAGCCATGCCCTGTTGGCTATTTCCAGAAATCCAGCAGAGTCATAACAACTCATGGTTTGATCCACTGTTAGTGTAGTTAAAGGGTGGTGGTACAGTTTCTGTGAGTAGTGGAAGTGGTGAGGAAAGCAAGCATATAATTGTAGAGAGAGAAATTCAGGTTTGCTGGGGCTAGGTGACTTGTAGAACTGTGTCAGCCATCCAAGAATATGCTCATAGAGTGCCTAGACAGAATATTGTTTTTTGATCCCTCAAGCTCTGATATCAGTAAACTAGAATTTGGGCTTGGCTAAGACTTCCCAGGATTTTTAAAATTCCAGATTAATGGTATTTTGGCAGCTGAGTCATATGAAACTGTTGTCTTTTGCCATTGATTTCTCTGGTATTTTGGTGGCTTTGTGTACTAAATAGTAATATGTTCACATCATCTGTCAGCAATGTTCTCCCATTCTAGGCTTCCACAAATGATGTTGCCAGAGAAACTGAAGATATCACCATCACTAACATCTTGACTACTTCCATCACCAGCAACAGTCAAAAGATAAACTTTGCCACTTTTGATAAGGTCACCTATGGTGGCTTAGCCATGACCCCAAAGGACAAAATTCGGTTTATCTTGAGAAACAAAATAAACAAAATTATCAGTTATTTCACAATTCAAAATCCAAGCAATATTGACCACTATTCAAAATTGCTATTTCCTTTCTTTTTTGCATTAGTCAATGTATTGTACTGGGCTTATTACTTAGTTTTTTAGGAAAGTGGAGCTTCCTCATAGCATGGGAATAGTCTGTGCCAGCACAGTCTGTGTCTGCACTCAGGAGTTCACGTTCAGCTGGAGAGGAGATTTGGGCTAGTAACCCTCTTGACTGGGAAATGAGCCCCAGCTCACAAGGCCATTTAGCATGTGCTGAATTCGAGGAAAGTCTTGCCCTGTTAGTTCTCAATCACTGCAAACTGGGGTAGTTGCATAAAATGTGGCCAAGCCCAGCACTGACAGTGAGGTACAGAAAGCCAGACTCTGTGTGTGGGCAGCACCAGTTGGTTGGGAGGCTAAAGCAGGTGTAAACCATCCAGGGAAAGTCTCTTCTTATTGCTGTCACATGCTAAAATGAGTAGACTTTCTGCCCTACTGGGGTTCAGAGCTGAATAACGTTTACACGCTCAACAAAGCTAAGCCCTGAAGGGCTATTTAAAGTCATGGACATTTTACATTTGTGCAAATATGATCCTCAATTAGCTGTTTTCAGTAGAGATGGGGAGAATTTGGTTCAATTTGCAATGAATGGCAACTTAATTTTGCTGTTTCAAACCAGCATGTCAGCTGAAACTTATTCTTTGACATTCATACTTCTCCAAATTTTGGCATGGATTTTTCCAATAAGAAGAATGTGTGGAAAACCCATAAGTTCATGAAAATAGCATACTAAAGCAAGTAAGCTTCAAATGCACTGTATTAGGCAATCACTTGAAAAAAAGGTGCATACTGGGTGGAAAGGTATATTTTGGGGAAATATCCATGAAAATGCTTAAGAATTTTCATACAAACTTTTAAAAAATTCTCAGAGTTCAGAACGAAGAGAACTTGGGATTGGAAAAATAAGAAAGCAAAAGAAACTGAAGTGAACAGTTTCTCTAGTTTTCATCCATTGTTGGTGCTTCCTCTGGTCTCCAGTAAGATAGTCAGTTTGGCCTGAAGGTGGACAAGGTTCACTATTGCCATCTTCTTAAAAATATGTATGTATAATTTGGCCCACCATGCAGAGTACAACATGCTTTATGTAATAATAAAAGTATTACTGAATCAGCAGCAAGTTGCTGGATACTCATTGCTTAATGCCTACTATACAACACAAAAGCTGGGTTGGTGTGAATGTAAGTTTTTCCTCCAGTGCAAATAAGGCCTCCAGTCTGGATTGCAGGAGACTGCAAGAACTTAAAAACATTATTCCTTCTCTGCACATAAACACACCAGAACAGGATGAGGTCACCTGTGCCTGCTTATTGCCATCCACACAATTGCTGACTATGTGAATGGCAGCACACCTAGATGTGTTGTGATAAGCTCCAGCAGGAGGTTTCAGAGTACCCCTTTCACAGACTCTACATTTTTGACTTTGTCTTGCCTTGCTAGGCAGATCTTCCTATGCTGTTTCATAACTCTGGTAGGTCTCCAGAACTTTACTCTGTGCTGCATATACTGTAGAGACAGTTCAGGCTTCCCAATCATTGAAGGTTTTTAAAGCTATTAATTGTGTGCCTGACCACTTAGCTCAGCTTCTCCAGTTTAGGGCCTTTCTGATGTTGCAGATTCACATCAGCCCCAGCCAACATGACCTGTGCTCAGGAATGGTGAGAGAAGCAGTCTAAAACAGCAGCAGGGCACCAGGTTGGGGGAGAGGGGCTGGCTTAGTTGATCAATAATATCAAAGTATAACTCGTGTGTTGAACATAGTCCCATAAATTAAGATACGGATCCTTTCCACTTAACATAATAGATTGCTCTGCCTGAGTTCAAAGGCTTACACAGATTTACACATGAATGGCCGGCAAGGGCTTCCCCATTCATTTTGGGGGTCAACAGCTTGCTTTGGCAGGATTAGGCTGCTGCAGGACTTTCCGTTCATGCATGGCAAGTTCTTCTAGCTAGTCTTTACCAAGTGATTGATTAAAGTCACTCAGTTCTCTTCTTCTATGAAGTGAGCAAACCTATGAAGCATTATGGATTTTTCTTTAATAACTTTTTATTGAACCATTTCCTCTCTGTACATTGTGAAGGATCAAAACCACAAATTCATAAATCATACATTTTATAAAGTTCAACTCTTCAGGAAAATAACCTCAGAACATAATAGCAATAGAAGGTGAATAAGCGCAAATAGCACAAATGAAATGTGGGCTTGTTCATCTTGGCATTTAAAAATATGTTCTATAAAATGCAATAAAGAAGATGAGATTTTAAAAGAAGCAAACAGCAACAAAAAGGATACTTGCTGTGTGTCATTTCTTTTACATCTCAGCTAAAATAAAATGCCTTTGCACTATTTGCAGAGCAAACACCCCAAGTAAATCATTGTACCTAAAATGAAACATATTAGTACTTGCTACAGGTGTCAGAACTTGGACCCTGCAAGTCCCAGCCCTGACCAGGAACACTTTGCAGGGAGCAGCTGAGAGGTGATCATGAGGTGCAGCTGGGGTCTGCAAACCTACATAAAAGGCCTCCCTGCATGGCTGCTCTCTGCCACAGCCATGCAAATTGTTTTTGTGACTCTTGTGTGCCCTGGTCCTCTGCCTCACCATGTCTTGAACCTTGCTCCAGCCTGCTCCTGTGTGTTCCAGCTTGCTCCAGCTGTCCCTGCCTTGAAAATTCTTACTTGATGCCAAAATGCTTCTTAAATCTTGTGGGGAGGATGAGATAATGAGAACAGGCCTTTCTCCAGGCTCGTTATCGCCAGTTGTAAAGTAATCCATTGTCTGCTTTCCTCCACTGAAGGTGACAGTTTTACCACTGTCCCCCAATTTTACCCCTTCTGGTATTTTGTGGAACTTTTTATATAGGAAACATTATTAGAACAACCATTTACATGTTTTGATTCTCAGGCTTTTTTTGCCTTAAGAGACTTCAGTGATCCTGTCCTAGTCCTGTTTTTCACCCTTAACACTTAGTAATAGTAACATTTCATTTCTCACAATCCACACTTTTTTTTTTTTTTTTTTACTGTTAATGTCAGTATCCTTTCCCCATGTGGGTTCATCTTCGGCATCGTGCTTGCCTGAATAGATTACACAGGGATGCCCAGGTGTTCTCCCATGTTAGTGCCTCCACATACATAACAGTTTGTCACATTCAGAGAGGAAGCTGTCCTCTCTGCCAAATCTACAAATAGATTCTTGGTGATTGCTGGAATCTCTATTTTTGTGTCCAGTTCTTCGTAGAATGAGTGGAACAACCTATGCTCCCTTGGATGTCTGACTATAGTTCTAATCCCCACATGGATCACAGTACCATGGTCTGATCCAGTTCCTGCAATTTGGATTCCAAACTGTCCCTTCCACTGTAGATTCCAGTACCTGGGCTTCAGAACTATGACGTTAACTGGAAAAACTGGACTGAGCCAGTCAACAGCTGGGGCAAACCCGGGTGGACCCCAGACCCGAGCCAAACAGAGCCTGAGACGAGACTTAGAGCCAAAACCAGCTTTATTCTAGTGCACTATAGGATAAAGGGAGACAAAAGGGGACATTCAGCCCAAAGCAGTGTCTCAAAAGTTGCACCCCAGTACATGCATTTTATACCCTAGGTAACCAATTAGGTCACCTAATACACATCTAATGCATTGATACATCAATGTATGTACCCCCTCCCATGCTAGAGAAAGAGTCCTTTCTTCTGTCAAGGACCAGACATTTCCCATGTCTATTTCTTATCTGCTCGAGATTCACACAGGCTTGCCATGTTCTTACTCCCTGCACATTTGCAACTTTCATGGCGGCTAGAACCAGTTTCCACTGTCCCTTTGATTACTGTATTCGAGGTCAGGCTAGCGTGTTAGCTGCGGGTTACACAAAGTTCCTTTTGTTCTTATCCGCCCTCCCTTCTGGGACAGTATAACTGTGGTGTTTTGTTTTGTTTTGTTTTGTTTTGTTTGTTTTTTTACTATGTGGCCTTCCTCTGGCCAACTACTTTTGGGGTGTTTTGGGGTGCTGCAGTTGGTAACACCACACAATCATGCTCTTACTCCAAGTCTCAACTGCCTCCTATCAAGAAATCTACAGGATTCACACCTCCTCCAGTAGTCAAAATCAAATCTAGTTGATTCATCAATACAGCCTTATTAAGTATAAGTCAGGAGTCAGTTAACCACTTTCCAGCCCTGGTGGCTAACAGAGCGTGCACCGGCTCTGTCCACCAATAAGGCTGCACAGGCTGTTTCCTCCATCCCTTTAATGCCAGCCCTCTCTTTGGCTCCCCTCCCTCAGTAAATACTGCAGTAGCAATTAAAAAAATGCTCCTATTCACCATGGCCTCATAAACTTTACTTTTAGCTCTTCCTCCATGGGGCACCTGAGCCCTTCAAGAGGAGAAGTGCAGCATCATTTGCACATCATTCCAAGTTGAGTGATAAAACATAGAAACAAAGTGAGTTAGAAAGGGGTTCTCTCCTGGTCATCTAGTCTGACCCCCTGTTTCAGTCAACTCTGTTCCTATAATCCACAACATGTGGTTGTCCAAACTTCTTCACTGATTGAACTCAACCACCTCCCATGAAACCCATCCCATTTTCTGGGGGTTCCTGACCCTCAGAGATTATCTTCTAACACTTAACCTGAAACCTAGTTCCTGGAGTTTTGTTTTATTCAAATACATTCTGCCCTTCTGGCATTAGTCCAATTAGTGCTTTGTAACAAACTTATCACCTTTTCAGAATCCTCTGGAAAAACTAGGATTCTGATTCTTTTAATTTTACAACTCAGAGGTGGCCGATGGTTGTTAAACACACACACAAACATAAACACAAACCCAGGCAGAACCTGCCACAGTGGCATCTGCCTTTCTTGCTGTTAAGTTATAGCCTGCTCACTTTTGAGTCCAATGCAATAAATTTTGGCAGGGAGAGGCATCATGCCCCCCCACTTTTCTTTCCACAAAGTGTACAATTTTCCTTCCAGGCCTCACAAGCACCAGCTGCCTGTGGTTTTAGAGATAAATCAGAATCGGTCTTCCTCATTAGCTTTGTCTCTACCTCCCCTTCAACGCCTTTTACCCAAAAATCTGAGTCTGGCTAGGAGAACTCTCCCTGCCAAGTTACAAATTTCCTCCCCTAGTACAAAATCACACAACAGTTTCACCATGTTCATGTTTTACCTAAGCAGGTTCAAATATTTTCTCTTTTACCAGATTACCTGCCACTCCTTGAGCCATCAATTCCCCCTTTTCCCAATTGCATTCCATCTGGAATCATATTCATTGTGCAGCAGGTAGCTCCAGAGCCTACCATAAATACCATGTCTTTCCCAAATGGTTCTACTTCCAAATTTATCAAAGGTTCCAGTGGGTCCTCCTATGAGGAGACCCCTGACCTTCCTAATCTTTGTCCATATTCATGAAAGAAATCAACCTCTCCCCTCCCCTCAGCTCAGAGCACTCTCATTTAAAGTGCCCAACCTTTCCAGATTAATAGCATCCTGCGCTTAATCCTTCATTCATTCGCCCCTCCTTAGGAGCGGGCTGAAATCCTCTTCCTTAACCTCATCCTCTACCTTTCCTCTATTGCCATTGCATTCCATCCTTTGAGCCATGAACTCAATTTCTCCTCATCCTCTCTTATCGCATACACTTTCTGTGCCTCTCTCAACAAATCTTCCAACGTCCTTGCCGCTCTTCCATCTAACACCTGCAACTTCTGTTCTGCCTAATATCCTCCCCTGCCTTCCCTGCAAACTGACACTTCAGTAATATCTATCTGATGAGCTGGATCCCTGGATCCAATTGCCCATTTTTCTGCATCTGCTGCTTCAGTCTCTCCAGCCACTCAGATGGAGTATCATCTTACTTTTATTCCAAAGACAAAGTCTTATGTACATTAAGAGACTGAGGTACTGCCTCTTTGATTCCCTGGATCATATACTCTAATAATTCCCAACTCTCCCTTCTAGAAGCCAGCACAGAGCATCTCCTGCTCTGCTGAGATTTTCTCTATTCCAAACATCTCTAGCTGCCTGTTGGATCAAACTCAATTCTTCACCAGAAAACAAAATACAAGCAAGCAAGCAAGCAAGCAGACAGACAGACAAACAAACAAAATTGGCTTGTAGTTCCTGCCTAAAAGGTTTCACCTCTGCTGCAGTCAGAGGGGACTCCACAAACCCAATCCTCCCATTGCCAAAGTACCTGCCCAAAAGGGGGCATAATATGCTTTTGCTGTCCTCATGCTTTAGGACCAATCAGCAAGACCTCCCCCTGTAAGCCATAGCTAAGGTTTTTTTTGTAAGGTGGGATTTCCGTCCTTGTTCCATTTATAATCTGGTTCCTGCAGGATATAGGTTGGTCAGACCTTTCTGCAGTATTTAATCATCTGAGTCTTGTTTAAAAAATATGTCCAATTAATCAGATAGGGTTCATCCCACTCTCTTAATAAAAATCCTAATGGGGAATTTACCAGTATTTCTTGTTTAGTAGGTACACCTTTTACAGATTTCGTGTTTTTAGACCCAATTTCAGCACTCTTGTACTCCACTCAGGTTTATTTTCAATTATGTCCCGCACTCACGCATCCATTTGGATTTCTCTTTCACGCTCTGGGACCTCAAACTCACACACTTATTATAACACAATTATTATATATTTTTGCCAGCGGTTTTATTTTCCTAGGCTTAGGAACTGATCACTCAGCAGTTCCACTTTACCTGGTGAGACTACTCCCGACCCGATCACACAGCGTGTTGGTTAACTCACCCTTAGGATGCTGCACCAGTGGGACTATTATGACTCTCCGTGGCCTTTTACCACATCTGGCTGGACTGTCCTCTTGACCCCCCAGTGAGACGAATACTGACCTGATCACACAGCGTTTTGGTTAACTCACCTGGGCCTGTGCAGAGTTGCCTGGTTGAAAACTCTTCAAACCTAGGTCCTAGCCGCTGTTTCTGAGTTGTAGCCACCCGGATCCTTGTCCCTATATTGTTTGGCTCAGGCAGTCGATGGAGGAGCCGACAACAGATTCACCACCGGCCACCGAACTCGGCGGGGCGCCTCCAGATCGTTCCTCCTCGCCTCCTCCGAAAGATGCCATGAGCCCCACGTTGGGCACCAATTGTGAGATTTAAAACTCCTTGAGACAGGATTCGAGTGGGTACAAGCAGTTTATTCCATACAAAAAGCGTTTGCAAAGGCTGGCTCAATGCCTCAGTAGTCTGAGAAACAAAGAGCAATCTTTTATTGTTTACAAGAGATTTTATACATTCCTTTCCCCGATGCTCAGCACTATCCCCGCTTCGCCATTGGCTGGTTACTAAGAAGTCACAATCTTCCCCATCCGCCTATATCATACTACTCCTTAATATGTTCCCCCCTCCCGCTCATACATCCCATGTTCATGCTAATGAGCCTATCATCTATGAGAGGTGTGTCATTTACTATTCATAAACTTATTACGCATGCGCAGTACCTTCTAAGAGGTCAACAGGCCAAAGTGGCCTTGAAAATTCTTACTTGATGCCAAAATGTTTCTTAAATCTTGTGGGGAGGATGAGACAATGAGAACAGGCCTTTCTCCAGGCTCATTATCGCCAGTTGTAAAGTAATCCATTGTCTGCTCTCCTCCACTGAAGGTAACAGTTTTACCACTTTCCCCAATTTTACCCCTTCTGGTATTTTGTGGAACTTTTTATATAGGAAACATTATTAGAACAACTATTTACATGTTTTGATTCTCAGGCTTTTTTTTTTGCCTTAAGAGACTTCAATGATCCTGTCCTATTCCTGTTTTCACCCTTAACACTTAGTAACAGTAACATTTCATTTCTCACAATTTGACCACTGGACTGTTTCTGGATTGAGCTCTCTCTCCCTTCCTCTCTCTCTCTCTCTCTCTCACTGTATCAGACGGCCTGCTGCCTTGTTTCTGAGCCTGGATCATTGTTCCAGAGCCCAGCTTCGCACCAGTGCCCTTGTCCCAGCTTTCTACCTGCCCATCAGCAGCCTATGTCCACATCCTCACAATAGGTCTTGTGTTTATGTTCTAGCTTTTGGTTCATGCTTCATTTACATTGTCAAGAGTCATTGAGCAGATCAAGCTGCAGTAGAAACCAAGGGGCTGCCATCTTCCTTGCTGGCTTATACATGGCAATACTGTATACCTACAGCCACATAGGTATGATTGTACGAAAGACATATCTTTTGCAAGTTGTCATCTCTGATGTGGCTGCAGTATGTGGGGTTGCTGAGGTGCATGTCTACAACCATTATTATGATTAATTTACATTTCTATACTGCCTCACAGCTAATGCCATTTGGTTAGTTTACACCATGATGTCCGATGTAGCTTGCTTCAGTTGGAGAAGGAAGAACTCATTCAGTGCATGCCTAAGGCCTTGTGGTTTCTCTAAGAGGAATTTGGGGGGCTCTTGTTTGAAAAACTGGAGAGAGCTTGCCAGTCAGTGTAGACCAGTGAAGCAAAACAGGTTTTAGGTCCAAATTGCCCTGAAGGAAAACAGGTTTCTGCGTTTGTATTTCATTTTGGTTTTGCACAGTATGGAGTTAAATCTCTCTCTCTCTCTCTCTCTCTCTCTCTCTCTCTCTCTCTCTCTCTCTCTCTGTGTGTGTGTGTGTGTGTGTGACAGAGACAGAGACAGAGACAGAGACAGAGACAGAGACAGAGACAGAGAGAGTTGGTTAGTCATGGTAGCTGGTTAGTTTCAGTCAAGAGTTCAAACATTTATTTAGGCTATAAGAACTAGGATGTCTGCTCATGAAGAAAATCAAAGGCTTGAAACAAGTTTCATTGGAGCGTAGGAGCCAGGATGCCTGCAAAGAAGAAGAAAGAAAACTTTGCAGGAAATTCAAGAGAAGGCCGGGGAGGAACTTGAAAAAGGGAATTTAGGGCAAGAAGCTACCTGGTTGGCTGGAGTTGGGGAAGGAGGGAAAACAACTTATTTGAAAATAAAAAAGCAGATGGAACTAGAAGACATGAGGCCCAGTGTGTCCTAGAACAGAAGCAGATGGAGCTAGAAGACATGAGGCCCAGTGTGTCCAGAAAGAGAGGAAGGAGAACAAGTGGATTTGTGATAGTATGGTATGAATTGGATAACGGAGCTGGATAAGCTAAGTGCACAATCTAGTTAAGTTAGTTGGATATGTTTATTCCTGGTTGTTTTATTACTGCATTGCTCATACTAGGTGTAAAACTTTATCCAATTAACATTTTTCTTCAGTAAAAATTTACAGGTGCTTCTTGCAATCTTGGTAGTCTCCTCTCATTTTGGGTTGCCTACCCCATGTCTAAGAGCCAGCACTCTAACCTCTGAGGCCCACAGAGTTTTATGCCAGGTTTGTTGGAGGCAGCCAGAGAAAAATATTGCTCCTGGTGGCAGCAGAGAAAATCCAGGGAGTGGAAGGGCAAAAGGGAATAAAGGCATGTTATTTTGCGTGCTTTTTCTTTCTGCCCACAGAAAAAAGCATTGCAGGCCCAACAGGGAGTTTCCCCAGGGGCTCTCAGCAGGCTGGATAGCACTGTCTTCTACTCATTTCGCTTTACTCATGAGGACGGGGAGACAGGCATACTATTTGACTTGGGAAAAGGCAGCTTGCTCTGCTCTGCTTAATATCCTTGTTTCAACCTGGTGCTTTTCACTATTGCCTTATAAATATAATACATATTGTACAGAAATTGTATATCCCAGCTTTCTTCCTCTCAAGGAACTGAAAGCAGCTTACATCGTTCTCTGGCTCCTCGCAATCTTATCCTCACAACAACAATCCTGGGAGGTAGGTTGAGCTGAGAGACTGTGACTGGCCCAAAGTCAGCCAGTGAGCTGCATGGCTGTGGGGGCTGGATGCCGGATCTCCTGAGTTCCAGTCTGCTACATCGCACTGGCTCTCCATACTGAGTTCCTTCAAGGAATTTTCTAGCTTGACCTTTCCTACAGTGGCTGATTCTGCTAGATCTTCTTCATTCACATTGTCCCCAAAGCTCGGGGCAATAAACTGAGTTTTCTGGTACTATTGAAGTCAGCTGGAGCTTTCAAAGGATTGATATTAATGTTCATTGGCATGAAAGAATTCAGTCTGTACTCTGCTTTTATGCTACATGTGGTTCTTATCATTGTTTCAAAACACAGTGGTGCATGGAAACGGTCCCATCTGCTGACATGAAGTTTGTGCGTTTTTTTAATCAAGATGAATATCCACAAACAGACTCCTATGTGCCTGGTAACAGTTCCACTGGTCTCTTCCATACTGAATTAACCATGACACCATGGAGAACATCCCAAAGCTACATTTTACATAAATACACTTTGATAAGATAGAATAATCACTGAGCTGTTTACTGGCTAAGTTCTTCCAGTTGTATAATGATCATAGATCAGTTACTACTGCTGAGGATGGAATCAGATGGGGTGAAGGAAGATCTGTCAGTAACAAATGTCTCAATACATGGCCCACGATTGCCACTGCAAAACAAGAGCTCCTATCGCTAGCATGAGGGAACTTATTTAGGGATAAAAGAACTGATGTCTTCCGAGGGTAGTTGTCTTAGCTGATTGCAGCAGAAAGCCTTGTGGCACCTTCAAGTCTAACAAATTAAACTTCGTGGCATAAATCCCACTTCATCAGATGCATGATATTGTTATACTCAATTAGTAGTTATACACACACACTGGTGCAGAGTGGAGGAGAAATGTACTGTAAGTACTCAGGAAATGGAAACATTAAGGGCACAATCTTATGGCCTCCTGACATTGGCAGTGTTGATGTCCCTGCTAGCCAGGTAACTTACAGACCAGCTAAACCAAGTGCCAATAAGGTTCAGACAGGTGGAGATTTGCTCAGTTTCTTTATTCAGCTGAGCAAAGCCACCGGGTGTCTGCTCCTACACGCAGGCAGGCAGCAACACACCCACACATTCCTGCTTTTCCTCTTTTTTTCCACTTAATCTCGCCCCCATTGTTCCCTCACCTAATCCCCTCTCAGGGTCCGCCCGACCCTTTACCCAATCCCCTTGCGGGGTCTGCATGTCCACTGCATGCCTGGCCTCGTGCAGGCCCCTTATCCGCGTCCAGGTGGAGCGTGATCACTGCGTGTCAGTCCTTGCGTGGGGGGTCTCACTCACTGCCTCTTTATCAACATTCTTTTGCCTTCCCTTTTTCCTCTCCAAAGCAAGCAGTTATACAGAAAGCAAATGGCGTTTGTTAGGCTAAAAGCGAATAACATTAGTTAGACTAATCAGGCTCCTTCAGCAGGGAAAGAATCACATTGGCTGTGCCTGCCTCCAAAGACGCAACTGGGCCTTGGAGAGGGGAAAAAACGTGGCCTGGGAAGCGGGGTGGAGGCTGGGGCTGCAGGATTACACTGATTCTCTCTCTCTCTCTCTCTCTCTCTCTCTCTCTCTCTCTCTCTCTCTCTCTCCCTCCCTCCCTCCCTACCGCTCCCTCCCACCTCCCCATCCACATGGTCAAAAATGGTAGAGAAAACACTCAACATGAGTTGCAAGAACAGTGGAGGAGGTCACCACTGCTGTGCCTTGCACTGGGCGCAGGGTTGTACCCTTAAGTGTATGATGAGTAAACACAGTGAGCATTCCTCACCATCTAATAAGCTGCATTTGTTTCCTGCTTGCAAAACACAAGAGCAGTCGTGTAAATCTTCTGTTATAATTAAAGGGTTGATCGTTAAGGTGAAGTCACAATCTACTTTTAGACTAGACCCAGCAGGGCAAACACATTTCGATCCTTCCAAAGTGGACAATATGAGGATAAGCTTCCATAGGGTATGTCTATGCTGGCATCTGTTGTAGCTTTTTTTTTCCCTCTTGATTTCGTTTTGTCACTCTTTCTTCCTTCATATTCCCAGATTGTTGAGAGCCTGTTTGTTGTAAATGTGCATTGGGAATTATTTCTTGTATTTGACTTTATTTTGGGGAGGGAAGGGGTGCTGCTTGCTTTTTAATAATGGCTGCCACAGCACCAATCAGTCATGGCTGGGTGCACAGCCCAGTAATGGTGGTGGGCAGTAGGAGAAGGATGCCTTTGACCCAACGGCAAACATGCTTTCCCTAGAGCAGGCCAGACAAGTTCAGTTCCTGGCATCCCCAGCAGAGACATCTCAGATAGCATTGCTGTGATAGAAGGAAGGCCTGCCTAGGGCTTTGGATGCCTGCTGCCAGTCAGCGTAAGACAACTCTGTATCAGATGGTGCGAGTTGGCAGGAGCCACTTTTGCAGGATGTGCAAGCTTGGGAGTGGAATGGGTTTGCAAGAAAGTGACAAGCAGCCTAGATCTTGGTAAGCAGAAGAGACAGAAGCAGAAGACAAAGCAGTAGGAGATAAATAGCAGTGAATGTGTACAGCCGGTTTTAGTTTTCTTTGAATGAGGGAATTATGGAATCTTTACAAACTTGTTTAATAGATAATGAAGCACAGCATAAGTAGAGGCAAACAGCACTTCTCCAAACCCAAAATTAATGATAAGTTGGGTGGCCCTAAGGTTCTACATGACCTCTTGTGTCTGGTGGAAGACATTTGCTAGCCAAGGTGAAGGTGACCCTCTCTCAGTCCATGTATGTATATATGTATTTAAGATATTTATATGCCATCCTGTCGCAAAAGCCTCAGGACTGTTTACACAAAAAAATAACATAAAATATAACATAAACAGTACAGAGGCTGACCAAGCTGGTAGTTGGCCATGATTTCAGTAACGGGATCAGGGAGCACCATCAGCCACACAGAAGGCAGTGGGTGAAATCAGGGACAGAGGGCAGGCTCTGTGGTACGCACAGCCCCCAGTGCTGCTCCCAGCCCTTCTGCCATCCGATGCAGCTTGCTTCACTCTGTTTAGTGGCAGGAGGGTTACTGCCTCTTGCCTCTGCCCTTCTTCTGAAGCTGCCGATGTCCTCTTTGCTTAGTCACCCTTCCTCAGCTGGAAGAGTCCTACCTCTTAAAGCTTTGGTGATTATGCAGATATTTTATATGAACTGGGCATAGTTAAAAACCCCAATGGCTAACTCAAGGCTGCCAAAGAGAAAGGTTATGTATGATGGCTCCAAAATCTCAGGCCTGCGTTTTGACACCACTAGGGCAAAGATATAGATGCTTCAAAAGATTGACGAGAAGATGTCCAAAAGTGAAAAGACATGTTTCCTGGAGGATGCCTTCTCTCAGTGCCGGGGAGCATTTAAACATTTCTTGTATACCATGTTCCTAATCTCAGTACAGGCTAGTACCTGCATTCCTCCATTGTTCAGCAGGGAAATCAGGTAGGGGTGTATGAGGGAGGGAGGGAGGGAGGGAGGGAGGGAGAGAAATAGCAGGATGGGAAAGGGTTATCTATCTATTTCCCATCATGCCATTGATTCTAGCCATCTCAGGAGTCCCTGCTTCAACTTCTACTTCAACTTCAACTTGCATTGTTTTAGTTTTAGTTTTGGTAATTGTAATTGTTTTTATATCCTATTTTCACTGTGGATTTGTTTGTGTGCTGCCCAGAGAACTTCTCTTAGGAGCCAGCTATATAAATACAGCAATCAGTGAGTAACGGCTGTCCTGTTTAATATGTTGTTTGGCCCTAAGGCAAGGTTTTGTTCCCCCACCTGAGAAAAGGTATATCCCAGATGAGGTGCTTGCTGAATAGATAGGCTGGAGGGGATTCAGACATGGCAGGCCTCAATGATGGATGCAGTTGTCAGCCCATAAGGCCCTAGTGAGGTCCTGGCAAGATCCCCGTGCCATGCTGCAACTAGTTCACCCACTAATTGTTGTTGTTGTTGTTTTAAAACAGACAAGCTTTTTATTTGAGGTATACATTTAGAGAACAAGAGCTTGTTTTTAGAATAGCAACATTCCTGCTTAAACAACAGTGCCCCATTTCATGCAAAGGAATCGTGCTCCAAACTGCTGCTGTTGGACCAGCCAGCTTGGGTCACCTACGATTCCCACTGCTCTGGGCAGATTTTTCAAGATCAGGGCTGTCCTGATCATGCTGATGAAGTGACTCTTTTGACTTCTCTGGCCATGAGCTTGTTTCAGAACAGAAGCTGCCCATAGATAACTTGCTGCAGGAGAAAGAGGAGGAGTGTGTTCCTGTTATTTCTTCTACACCTCCTTGAGACTTTTGATCTCACCAATGACTGTATCTTTCTTAATCATCTCCTGGGGTTGGAGGTTGGAAGCACCATATTGTAGTGGTTCTGCCCTTTTTTGGAGGGGACATTACAGAAGGTGCTACAGGAGGCTGCTGCTCTCCCCCATAGGGATTTTTCCCATGGAAAATATCCTCTGGCGCTTTTCAGGACTCAGTGTTGTCTCCCGTGCCTTTTCATGCATACATGAGCTCAGTGGGAAAACTCTGTTGGAAACTGGACCTTGGCATCATCTCTTTGCACCTTTTTCATCCAAAACTGCCACCAGGGTCACTGGTAGTAGAGCAGATAGGAATACCTACTTCCTTACTCATTCAGTTTTACCTCCTGCTGCATCTATTGAACAGATTGACAGTTGAAGGGTGCAACTGTTTTGCCTCCTGACATTGTGTGGGAGGTAACAGGGTTGTTTGAATCCTTAGTTCCAACTGTAGAGCTGGGATTCCAAATCCAGATCCTTCTTCTACTCCCTTGTAGCCGGTATGGGAGGAGAAGGTTGGAAACTGAACTTGGAAATAGCTAAAGGGTGGGAAGGAGAGGAGTCTTTGGCCAACGGCTTAAATCATATCCAAATGGTACCCCAGCCTCCTTCCCTTTGCCTCCCTGCTGCTTCACCTAAATGGCTGAAAAGAGCCATCAGAGGAAATACAGGTCACAAGGCACAGGGTGGGAGAGGCTACTGCTGCTGTGCCTCACAGCCAGCACCCCAGTTCAGAAGCGTAAGTGCATCAAGGGTGGACAATAAAGGACTACACCCAAAGGGTTTCTCGGTTCTGTGCTCAGTCATACTTTCTGTTCTCTAGTTGGGCAGGCGTTCTGTTGTTCTCCTCGCATGCTCATCCTGAGAGCACAGCTTTCTGGATGGAATTAAGTCTAGACTCTCCTATCAAAGGGAGTCAGAAGGGGTCTCCTGGGCTATCTAGTCTGACTCCCGGTTTCAGCCAGCTCTGCTCATGGCATGCCTACCATGTGGATGTCCAGCCTATCCTTTTATACTAAGCTTCAGGCTCTGAGTCATTTGTCACCTGAAACTGGGATTCACTAAAAGTGGGAAGAAAGGCCCAGAGACCAACTCCAGTGCACTTGCTCTGCTAAGAGAGAACTTCTAGCAGGGTTCTCCAGAATATACTCCAACATATTAATCTGGAGATACAGGGTTTTGTATCATTGTATCATTTGTAGGCACCTGGCACTCACTCTCTCTTATTTTAAGCCATGGGTGGCCCAAACCCAATTATGGATGGGGAGAGAGTGAAAGCTTAGCTGAGATAAAACCAAGTTCACGGAAACAAGGGGCTAGTAGAAGAGCTCCCTGTTCTGGATAGGATTAGTCCAGCCTTTACAAGGCAGGCTCACAGTTTGGAGGTATTTCTGGGCCCAGGGATAAGCAGTAGCTTAGACTGTCTTTTACCTGCTGTTGGCAAATATCAGACCAACTACTGTCATTTACCTTTCAGTATCCTGGATTAGATTGCTGGCCTATGTAGACAACTTTGTAACCTATTGGGTAACTTCATAAGTACTGGCAGCAAGAAAGGGAATGGGCTTTTTCTAAAGATTTGCCCCACTAAGAGGCTTCTTAAAATTTAAAAGATTTGGGATAATTCTACAGTTTATTCCCGTTGGGGTCATTGTCATGTTTACATACAGTCTGCCTTGTGGGTTATATTGTGGTCATTTGACTCTCTGACTAGACTGGCCTACATTACTGAAGTGAGTTGTCCCTAAGAGTGCCCAGAGTCAGGTGTTTGTAACACATTTGGTTCAAGTATAATCTGGTACGACTAGAGAATTCCTGCTTTTTCCATCTGTAGCTGGTCCCTTCTGATTTTTCTTCCTCATTTTTCAAACATAGTCTAGAAATCTCGGTTAGTTCAGAATGAAGCCTCTCAACTTTTATTGGGTGTAGTCAATGTCATCATACCAATTTGAAACAATTTCACTGACTGCTATGAATAAACTGGTTCCATCTTTAAGGCCTTCATCAGTTTTGGAAAGAATGACTTCAGAGGGCAGCTTCTCCATTACCAAGCACCCTCCAGACAACATCAGTCTGATCATCTCAAGGGAAAGTTAAATCATCGGATGTTTTGGCCTACAAGTTCCATCAGCCTGAGCCAGCAAAGCCAATGCTAAGGGATTGTCTTAGTCTTCTTTTGATTGAGGGGCCAGGATTGTCTTTGTTGCTGTCCCTGAATTGTGGGCTGCTTTTTTTCAGGAAGCTTGCTGGTCACTGTCTTTGGCTTTTTTGTTGTTGTTGTTAAACCTCCCATTTTGTCAGGTTTTGGGGAACTGATTTTGATCGACTGCTCCATTTTTGCTCCTTTTGGTGCTGTATTAAAACAGAAAACAGACCAGTCTCAGGTGCCCTGAGCAAGTAACTGGATCCTCACATCATTCTGGACATGACATTCCAATTATTTATCATCCTACAGAGGATAATCCCTATAAATGGAATTTCTCATGACAGTTCTCTTTAGAGGTGAAACAGTGAATCTCCAATAAGAGTCACTTCACATTGTCAGCACTCACAGTGATGTTTCCCCATCAGGACAGTTCTGAAGCCATATTCCTCTGGCACAGTAGTGCCTTTAAGTGAATTGTTTAGGAAATTGCATTTTTATTCATTTCCTGCCTCTTGATCATATTACAGTATTATAGTTAGCTTTGAATTCTGTTGCATTGTATAATATGCCATGATAATGCTTGGCATATGACTAATAAATATGTATTTTGAACAAAAAAAGAATTGTCTTTGAAGTATTAATTAGAGTCAGGTGTTGTTGATCACAGGCCAAAGCTCAAAAAAAAAAAAAAAAAGAAGGAAGGAAGGAAGGAAGGAAGGAAGGAAGGAAAGAAAGAAAGAAAGAAATGAAAAAATCTTCATTGAACTCAAGTACTGCAGCATTTTGTGATGAAATTGAAGCAGCTTCAGGTGGACAAAGTTTGGGCAGTGAAACAAGAGAAGCAAGCAGATAGGAAGCAGTAGCAAAGCGTAAGCAGAGGTGATATGCACAACTTCATCTGCTTGCTCCGCGCTGGCAAGGCCTTCAGTTACTTCCATTATTAGGTGCATGTACCAGTTAGCTGAGTTTCAGCAGCAGCATTTGCATGCACAAGATGGCATTTGGTTGGGGTTGTGAAGCCAGGGTATGTGTCCTTGCATCAGATTCCCTCCACCCACACACCCATGTGATAACATTCCTTCTAGTTCCAATTTCCCCCATTACAGGAGTGTGAGCAGGCTTGGGGGAATGCTGAAGTTTGCAGAAGTTTGATTTTAATGAAGAATCCTTGCAAGAGTGGTAAGAACCACCAAAACAGTGTGATGAGGAATGAGTGCTCTGTGGCCATGGAATGCTTATTGGCTGTTGAGGCACAGAAGTGGGAAAGCTCTGGGAGCAGGGAATGGAATGAGGCACTTTTAATCTCGAACAGGGAGCACTCTGTGCTGCAACATTTTGTTCTAGGGCATGTCTTGCAGAATATGATGTGAAAAGCTGGTTCTGTCTGTCCCCTTCTTGGACTGCATATACAATCAAGGTTCTATTTTCCCAGTTTGGTCATGGGAATGCCAGCATCACCATGCGTATGCCTCAGCCAACTCATGGCATTCACTAAATTCATGTATTGGGCATGATTTCTCATTTTGATTCTGGGGGTATTTTTTTTACCCCCTACCCAAGAAGACTGTCCACACTTTAGCTCATAAACTGGTAATTGCCATACAACCTTGGAAGCAGGAGAAAACGAGTATTGAGGATAAATGAGAGAAGAATCAGAAGTGATTGGATGCCCATTAAATGTTCTCTGAGGAGCCCCTGTATTTACAGGCAGGTTTTTCATGCCAATTTTACTTTGAAGATACATAAATTTTATAATTCTCATCATTAGTGCTATAAGCATGGCAAAGTATAAGTTAATTCTACAGTAATGTGATTATTAAAACCATTAGTCAAAGCCAAGGGATCCATAATTAACTTATTCTCCAGCATCAAGTAAATGATTCTACTGTGCGCTTTAAGGAAGCAATTGTTCACTGTTATGCAAAATACACCAGAGCTGTTAGACGATAAAACTCTGCAATCTTATAATTAAATTATAAATTTTACATATTTTAATAATCCACTCTGTATATTGTAATAATTTTCTACATAATACTAAAAGGAAAGTACTGTAATTTGGTTCTTCTGCCTTCTAGCCAAGTCAGAACATCTTAATGTTTAGGAACAGCCATTGCTATCTCAGCACTGAGACTGATAGCTGTCAGTCATCTAGATAGGGTTCTGACCCAGATGTAATAGGCTCTGGAGAGAAGGGAGAGGCCTTGCTGGAGCAACAAAGGTTCAAGGAATTGCCCCTGAATGGACAAGATCACATGCCAGACCAGAATAAAGGAAATGAAATGGGAACCAATGGAGTGAAACACAAGAGCGTGCGTTAATACCAGCAAGCTTGTCACCTAGAATCATGGGATAGGACACTTTGTCATATCTCACAGCATTCCAGGTAGGAAAATCTCTGATCTCCTCCAGTGCTAGAAAGGTCTGCTGTGCAGGTTAGGGACACTCTGAGGATGCCAACAGCCTTCCCAAGACCACTACCAGGAGCAATGTCCCGCCATTACCAGTTGGGACCCTCTCTCCCTTCCTCTCTCTCTCTGTGTTTTGGGAGTAAAAGCTCTCCTTTTTCTACTGAAGGTAACAGAGAAGCAGTGGAGCTCAAAGTGGCAAACTTGGAATTAGCCTATGACAGCCTTACAGGGGAGTTTAGGCTGAGATGGTGGCTTAGCCAGTCGTTCAGAAAGTGTCATTAGTCAGTAGGAATTTATGTCTGAGTTTCCTGCATTGAAAGGCAATTTTGAGTCAAATTACACAATATGTTAAAAACAAAGCAATGCATTTTTTACTCAAGAATAACTGTGTGCAGCCTGGCAGGAAATCTCGAAATGGTAGCTAACTGCCCAGAGAGTTTCAGCTATGGGGCTGCATATGAATGATTGAATGAGATTAGGAGCAGCATAAGGAAGTGTTATGTGGTTCTTTTTTATGTTCTTGAGGCATGTCTTTCTAGTGTGTTTATTTTTTATTTTATGATTTGCATTATGATCAAGAAAACAGACGTTTTTCTAAAATAAGCAAAAGAAAATATTCTAATATAAGGTCACATTCAGCTATAAGGAGGATGGAGGTTTCTTTATGTATTTGGGAATATTATACTTATTAGCAGCTACTTTCCAGAACTGAGTGAAAGAAACTTGTTGACATTTGATCTTCTTTATTGTTACTGATATAAGGTCAAGCGGGAAAGGGGCTAATTTCTTCTGAAAAGTCTGTGTTTTTTGCTTTAGATTTGTATTCCAAAACCAAAACTGGAATGTGACATGCTCTCTCCTCCTTTTTCCTCCTCCTTCCCCACTTTTCTCCTGGCTTCACTCCAAAGGTCTCTGCTTCTTGCTCATTACATTCGCAAGATGAAGCCCCTGGTGGTTACAGTAGTACTGGTAGCCCTGATGCAAGTTTCTCAGACCTTCCCTACCTGGTACCAGAAAGGATGGTTGAGACTGTTAAGAGAAGGTGAGAGCTGTGGAGCATGCAACCTGGAACTTTGCTCTGTGCCTACAAACTGTCGAGCTGGGACTGTCCTAGATCTGTGTGGCTGTTGTTCTGAATGTGGAAATGTGGAAGGGCAGATTTGTGACTTGGACAAAGGCAGTAATTTTTATGGGCACTGTGGAGACAACCTGGAATGTCGGCTGGACATCGATGCCATAAAGTTTGGTGAAATCCCTGAGCCACAGTGTGTGTGCAAATCACAGGTGAATGTATGTGGACCGGAAGGAAAGACCTATGAGAATATCTGCCAGTTCAATGAGTTTGCTGCAGAGAAGGGGACAAATATTAGCATCAAGCACAAAGGTCCATGCAGATCAGGTAAGAAAATGTAATATAGGACTTATACAGTATACATAAGGAATCTAAGATTTGCTTTTTGACAGAACAGTGTGACAGTTACTATAGTTAATATTTGGGAGCTAAGAAGACAAGCAATGTATGTTCCATACTGCAATCCTATGCAATGTTTATTCAGATGTTCAAGAGTACGTATTTTTATTTATTTATTTATTTATTAAAACATTTCTATGCCGCCCCTTGCCGAGGCCTCGGGGCGGCTTACAACATCAAATAAAATACAAAATACGTAAAATACAAAAGTATGAATAGGGTTGCAACCTAACAGTGCAATCCTCTCTATCTCTGCCCTGAAGTAAATTCCATTAAGTTCAGTGGGACTTCTGCCCATGTGCAGTATGTGTAGGCTTGCAGTCCCTAAATTGTAGGACTGCACACAGAACTGTTTTGGTCCTGGAAATGGAAGACATCCTTCCTCTCCAAATCAAGTTACATTCCCCACTTTCTTCCCTCGTCCACATTTCCCATAAAATAATAAACAGCAGGAATGTGAAATCCTTTTCCAAGTGATCCCTACAGTAATAAAAATTTGGATGGAAATTTATAAACCTTTCGTTAATGGTTTATGAACTTGCTTCTAAACCTTCAAGGTAGGCATGGTTAACATGGCAGCATTCTAATAGGAAAGAGTAATCTGCACTCATGGTGGAATCCGGGTGAAACTGTTGAATATATAAGTTGCCTGATAGTGTAATCAGAACAGAGTACTGACCTATTGCTATGCATCTAGGAACAGTAGGAGTGAAGGCTAAAGGAACACAGGGAAAAGTAGGAAAGACATGGTACAGGTGTGTCATGCTCCAATCTTAGTATAAATAGTTCAAAAGAAAACAGCACTGGTTCAAAATATCTCAATAACCATTGAGCAAATTCACAGAATAGATAAATTCAAGCTGTAATTTTATCAATAATAATATTAGCAATAGATATAATAATTGTGTGATCTAAGCTTAGCCAATTCTGTTGCCTTTCATACATTTTGGACTACAACTCCATAAACCCTGACCATTGGGCTTGCTGGCTGAGTCTTATGGAGTTTAAATTCAAAACATATGGAGAATACCAGGCTGCCTTCCTTGATTTAAACAGATTGAGTCTGATATGTATCTTCAGATTTCCTTGCATGCTTAAAGGTAAAGGTTTCCCCTTGACGTTATGTCCAATCATGCCTGACTCTTGGGGGCGGTGCTCATCTCCATTTCCTAGCCGAGGGAGCCAGTGTTTCTCCACAGACAGTCTCCGTGGTCATGTGGCCGGCATGGCTAAACATCGAAGTGCACGGAACACTGTTACCTGCCCACCGAAGTGGTACCTTTTTATCTACTTGCATTTGCATGCTTTTGAACTGCAAGGTTGGCAGGAGCTGGGACAGAGCAATGGGAACTCACCCCATTGTGCAGATTCAAACTGGTGACCTTTCGATCTACCAGCCCAGCAGCACAGTGGTTTAAACCACTGCACCACCTGCAGTCCCTCTACATGCTTATATAGACGTAAATAACCACACGTTTGGTTACATTCTAGTTTCTATTTAGGACTAAACTTTTGCTTGCAACTTGATTGCAATGCAAAAACCAGAACACCAAAATAAACTAGTGGAGAGATGAAGTATTAGCTCACTAACCACTTTATAACTTCATGTGTAAATGATAGATTCATAGATACATTCTTTAGCAATTAGTGTTATTACTTCCTAGAATTCAGAATGACTTAACACAGCCTTTGGGGAGAGGCCCAAGTTCCCCAGGAAGCTCAGCACCAAAGTGAGTCAAAACAGATTTCCCATATGCGATTTGTATGTTCTTCAAGACATATCTATCGTACACAATACTCCCTCAACATTCTTCCTAAAAATTAGGCTATCAACCTGCAGTGTCAGTGAAATGTTCTTGTAACATTGACATGGCTTGCAATATTACGTGACTTCAGTTGTTATACCCCAAAGGCTGTCACAAAGGAGAAGGAAAAGACCTCTTCTCACTCATCCTAGATTGTAGGACACGGAACAACAAACTTAAACTACAGTAGACCAGGTGCAGGAAGAATTTCCTGACTGTGAGTAGTATGACAGTAGAACCAGCTGCCAAGAGAGGTGGTGGGCTCTTTCACACTAGAGCCATTCAAGGTGAAATTGGACAACCATCTGAGTGGGGTGGCGTAACTAGTGTCCTGCACCAGCAGGAGGTTGGATTCGATGGCCTTCTTGGCCCCTTCTGACCCAACTATTCTGTGCCTGGAGCCAAGCCTGGAGATGTCATCAGTTGTCACCATACAACACATTCTGAGAATCTGGACAGCACTTAGCATCTTAAGAGGGTTGCACTGAGCATCTTCCATCTGTTGATCTGCAGTGTCTGAAATGACTTATAGAATTCCATCTGCCAATGAAAGGTAGAAATTCAAATATTGTAAGTGCATGAGTGTATGTATTTCTGCATATGTAGATATAAACATAGTGAGTTGTGCACTCTAGGCAGGACTTGGGGGGCCAAGGCCCAGAGCTCCACTCAACAGAATAAGCAGGGGGGCCCCAGACACAGGAGGGCTGGCTTGCTTCACTTGCCCAGCAGTGACACAACACCAGCTAAAAAGCCTTCTAGTCTAATAAGTATATTAATTGCAGACTCAAAAGTTACTTTGCACACAACTGACACATGGTGTCTTACAGGTTTCACAGACAAAAACAGACAGGCACCTGCTCCCAAGGAGCTAAAAAGCCAAAAATGGTGGAAATGGGAGGGTAGTAAGAGACAAGGATGCTAAGTAAGGAGTGCAAGAAAGTGTAGTTAATGGTCTTAGAGCTGGATGAGCGAACTGTAAAGGTTTGTGGGAATTTGACATAAGAAATAGAATATGGCACAAACAGAGCTACCACATCATACCGATGTTGCCCCTTGATATAGCTATCTGGAACAGTGTTTATTTGCAGTGTTCACACACAGTGACCTGTCGTTGCCAGAGTTTGCAAGGCAGCTGCACTTTGATGTTTTGGCTTGTTCCACAGGAGATCAGTTGTAAGGATCACACTCTTTTCATCAAAAAAACATCTTTGCCCCAACTTTGTTCTTTGATCCAATTCTATTGGAGCTGGATTTGGGATGGGGAATGATAATACAATTGCCACATCAGCATTTTACCCTTTGAAGGGATCAGAGTAAAGTGCTAGCAAGATGTGGATTGAAGTGGGAAAAGCAGTATTTTATTGGGGACCCTTTTTAAATAGGTGAATCTTATGATTTCAGCAAGACAAATATCTGCAGGAGTTGCTCATTCCTGACAGATTCTGAAACTCTGGGATACTTGGGCATTCAGCGAGCAAACTAAAAACGTCTATTTGCGTAGCTGACATGGTAAGAGTGAAGAAACAGCAAAAGCATTCTGCATTCTGAATGTGCTAATCTGACAGCACACTCCTATACACCTCTACTCAGAAGTAATTCAATACTAAAGTCAAAGTTAATGGGACTTAGTCCCAGGTACATGTGAGCAGGATTGCAGACTGAACTACATGTACTTGCAGTTGATTGGTTTAAATCCTGAAGAGTACCAAAGAATTAAGAAGAAATTAGTAAGAATTATTGTTGAACTCCTTGAGATCCATGGGCAGAATGCTATCAAGATCTGAGTAACTGGAAAAATTCCCAGGAAGTTCAATACCGTTACATCAAATTTTAGAAGAGTAAACTTCTCAAAATACAGTTAAATACAATGAAGCTGAAGAATGAAGAATGTAATTTAAAACCACTGCAATAGAGGCCTGGATAAAAAGACAGGGCCTCTAGCACTACTAATCAAAATGTAATAGCATGCAGTTGTTCCCTCTTTCTCTTCTTAATTTTTATTTATTTTTTGTTGGAAGAAAAAAGATGGTGGAAGATGGTGACCAGAGGATGCAAATGCCTGGATCCCTTGTAAATTTCATTAGCGAGTCATGATGGTTGTCCAGACTAACAAGAGTTGACCTGTTTCAATTCTGTATCTTCAAAAGCCCCAAACTTCATTGTACTGGTTACTCATTTAATGTGTAAATGATGTGCTCAAAGGATTGGATCCACTCCCTCTAGTGGCTTGATTTTAAAAATACATTTTTTAAGGAACAGCCAAAAAACTTCCATTCATTTTTCCTTCATATCATGAATATACTCCTGCTCCATGGTCCAGTATTTTAGATTCAATCTGAATATGCAACTGAAAACTGCATTTCAATTACATTAAAAACTCTGCTTCCCCCAAAAGCATAATGACTTTAATAGCTTGATCAAAATGAAGTTATAAAACAGAATTTAGTGCCCAAGTGAAATGGCAGCAAATCACACAGTTCACAGTTATAATTGTCCGTCATGCTGGGTTCAAAATTAACAGCTACTATTCAGAGGGGAAAAAGTCCCAAGCATTCTTGTAAACAGATGGAATTGC
This sequence comes from Varanus komodoensis, assembly GCF_004798865.1. Classification (NCBI taxonomy): domain Eukaryota; kingdom Metazoa; phylum Chordata; class Lepidosauria; order Squamata; family Varanidae; genus Varanus; species Varanus komodoensis. The sequence continues at coordinate 5,057,109 of NW_025336010.1, forward strand.
CTTGCTCTACACAGCATTAGTAACAAGAACAAAAGCAATGTTTACAAAATGTAAAAATAAACACTGATATTGTGCTGTGGCGAGAGGTCAAGCTACAATCCAATCTTCAGCAGCCTGCTTGAATCTTGTGAACTTTGTTGGGATTTAAGCTGCAGAACGCTCCTCAATTGCCCTCTTAGACTTCAGCATAAGAATCCCTCCTTCAGCTCACTGCTCATTTGGTAGCACTTTTGGTAGCAAAAGATTTGATTCTAGCTACATTTGAAAAGTTATCAGTAGTTTGACTCTAACAAGGCTTTTTCCATCAGAAGTTAATTCTTCTTGTAGAAAAGATTTAACATGATTATTAGCATGATCTTCTCAAACATGTCTCTTCCAGCTCCTGTTATTTCTTTGCCACCTCAGGACACCCAAAATTTCACAGGAAATGACATCATTTTTGGTTGTGAGGTATCTGCTTATCCTATGCCACACCTTGAATGGAAGAAAAAAGGAAATAAAATGTTTCTGCCAGGAGACGATTCTCATATTTCAATTCAGGTATATAGTCTAAAGTAGGTAAAGTAAAATAATTATTTGAAGTTTGTTTCAAATTATTGGAAGCCAAAGACCTCTTCTTACAACAAAATGGCATGTGTGTGTGTGTACATACAGATGCACGCACAAACATATTCCTCACCTATAAAAGTGGGGTTGGTGAATAAATTCTGTAGGTGCCACCATTAGTTTCCAGGAGCCAGAATTAAATATGTTAACACATCCATCTTTTAAAAAAACATGCATAAGTAAGGCTGAAGTTTTATGCATTGATAGGGCCAAATAATTTTGCAAAACAATTGTCAGAATCCCGGAATCTCAATTTGAGAAGAGGGAATAAAACCCGGGTTTGTGGGAAAGATCAAGCATCCAGACCAGGCTTTATTGTATTAACCCAAGGTTCCCGTGGTACTCACGATAATGCATGCATTACCGGGCAGGCAGAGGTGAACTCTGCTGCAAAGCTTCAACACAACTACAGAGTTATTATACACTCCCAGGTACAGGGCAATTGATGACAGAATGCAGAGATTACAATAAGATTCTGAGGTCATCACATACAGAACAGATAAAGGAATGTCAGTCAATCACACAGTAACAATGAGATTACAATATTTCTAATTGCCTGTATTGACACTTTAGTTCAGTAGCTTGAACCCATCTCCAGGTCTGTTTAAGACATTTAAATTCAAGCTACTGAGAAACTATGCATGATAAGCTCAAGACTCTTTTCTAAACTCTAGACATTCTGAATTGGCCAGGGCACATGGAGCCTCTGGGCTAGGAAGATACTTCCTTGAATTCCAACAATGATTATTTAATCATTGTGAAGGTATACAATGTAAATTCGGACTAAATGACCTGTGTACTGTAGCTTACAGCTAAAGGTGAGAGAAAGGAGTGGGGGAATGCCATTTTAAACAGTGACAGCTTGGTTTTGAGAAGGAAGACAGGATTTGATCCCACAATGCAAAAAGCACACAGAAGTAATGGTTTTCAGGCAGGATTTATCCAAATTTTCCCAACAGTAGCAACCCAGATATTTTCTAGATATTAAAGAGACGAGACTAGACACCTACATCAAAAAAGCTTTGTTATCTATCTGGGTTTTCCTTTAATGGAACAAAGAATGACAAATGGCTTTACTAACTATACAGAGGCTATACAGTTAAAGTATTATGTTAAAATGCAACATAACCAAGATGTTGGGTATTGCAGTAGAGGAAACAAATTGTGGGATGGTGGTGATGGTGATGATGATACCGTCAGTATACAGTGCATGATGCTTTACAGATTGCAGGAGGAAACAACAGATGAAGGTGTGGGCAAGGGAGGCAGTCTGGTTGTTTCAGATGCATGTGCTTAGGTGTAGTCACAGGCCTGTATAAGGTATGATGCATGAGATCAGGGGTAGAGCTAAATATATGGCCTACTAAAGGAGATAAAGAAGCCTAACAAAAATGTCTTGGGGAAAGCAGGTCTGTGGAACATTAATCCCAATTTCAGGAACTGGCTGGTGACTTTACAGAAATAAGACCCAGTTCTGTGTCCTTATCACACTCTTGTGTGAGCAAGATAAATAACCATAGCTATGCAAACAAAACTGCAATGCTGTGAACATGGTATGGGTTTGGTTCTCATCTGTTATAACTATAGGGAAAATTAAATGAGAGAGAGAAAGAAAAACTGCCTCAGGCGATGTTTCAGTATGGGTTGGTGGCATGCTTTTTCATTATGTATTTATTTGCAATATTTCTACCCCACTCTGTAGTGAAAGAGTACCTTACAAATTTGGAATGTAGGCCTGCTTAGGGGTTCTCCCTTGCCTGGTTATAATGCTACTGCTGGCCCCACCTGTGCTATCCTGTGCCCATTGCTTTGATTCTTTTGCTGCTTTCTCTGCGTTGGACGTGATTCAGGGAACATGCCCTACATAGCTAGGCTTGTTGGGTAATTTAGACACTTCTGCAATCAGGGTTCTGAATTGTGCAGGAAGAATTCCTATGTAAAGCAGGCACCCCACTTCAGAAGTTTTGCCTCCAATATTTGGAGGATGCTGAGGGCAGACAACAAGGTTGGAACACAGAAGGTGGCGTTAGCAGACTTGGATTCCCGCTCTTCCCCTTCACAGAATTGTCATTACAATTTTGCTGATGCTTCTTTAGTTATCACAAATAATTTTTAAAAACCCCACAAAATGGAAAGATAAAACTACTTCAGCAAAGACATTAAAAACTCTAGATGTAAAAAACAATAACTTAAAAGACCCGGGAAATAAAGATTTTCACCTGTTGCTGAAAAGATGGAACCAGGTGAGCCTTGCTATAGAGAGAATTCTATTCATTTGGTGTAGCCATGTGTGGGGTTGCTGAAAATGTGGAAATGGTTTATTAAAAATTAGAAGACATGAATTTGCATTAAATGTGCATATACTGATGGTATATATGGATACAAATACAGGCATAGTTATAAATATAAATGCATGTAATAGTATTAATAACAACTTTTATTCAAATACAAATATAATACATCTTTCCATGGAAAGGATACTATGAAAACTTACCATCTGATTTTTGTGTCTATTTAGTCTGTTGTCCAGGTGCTCTCAACAGGCAATTTCATGGCCCTGCTTGCCTTTCTTCTTCTTCTTCTTCTTCTTCTTCTTCTTCTTCTTCTTCTGCTGCTGCTGCTGCTGCTGCTGCTGCTGCTGCTGCTGCTTTATTATCATTTAAAATATTTGTATGCCACCTATTGTGCCATTGCACAGCTGGGTGGCTCAGTATCAGAAGATAAAACTGATTACAACAATGATTAAAATACAATAAAAATAAAATGTAGATAAAATACAAGTGGAGGTTTAGTGGCATCACCTATTAAAATATTTTTTTAAAAAAGGTAGGTCTTTGCCTGATGCCAAAAAGAGTTCTTAGGATTCTTTCTCTTAAAACCAGACTTGGACTAGACACCAGACACAGGACTGTTACCTGTAAAATAGGACACATGGCTGTTCTTTGTAACGTAGGACACATGAGGTAAGTTACTCACCTCATTTCTGAAGGAATTCAGAGGAATACTCCTGAAGAATGTACTTAAGCAGTTCATATGGGAGAAGGTGGTTCTATGGGTACCTACAGTATGTCCTAAGCTGAATAAGTCTGTACAGCCAGTTCTACTGTTTAAAAACTGTTGAGGTTTGTTCCTTTTAGCCAGTGTCATTGTCATCTAGCTGTTTTTCAGAGAGAGCCTGAAAAAACGAAGGGCATAACAAAGGGAAGACTAAACCCCTTTGATGCTGGAATGACCAAAGGACAGTGGTAAAGTGTTACCACTGGCACATGAAAGCACTTATATCTGCTTTCTCCCAGATATATAAATAGCTGTCACTTGCACTCAAAAATGTAAAATACAACATTTGGGGATCACCAACTGCAATAGAGGTAAAATCTACCTGCTCCCCTCTGACCCTGGCCCATCCTCTAGTGACACAGATCCTGCATGCAGTGGGACATACCATTTCTGTGTACCTATTGAGTCTTCCTTGGAGTCCTCACAACGTTCCAGCTTTTTCTCTCCCCTCCCACCAGTATAATGGGTGTTCCACTAATAGTTGTGCTAGAACAAAAAGATAATATCTCAGTCCAAACTAGGATCAGCTATGTATACTCCAAGTGGAAGGAGTATACATAGTGACAATTTAATCCTTAATATTTACTCTTTATCTTTGTTTTTCTCAGGTAAGAGGGGGACCTCGGAAATACAGTGTGACTGGATGGTTACAAATTGAAGGAATCAAGAAATCAGATGAAGGTGTCTACATATGCCAAACCAAAAACAAATATGGGTTTGCCTATTCATCTGCCACACTGAAAGTTATTGATGGTATATTACTGTATTTACTTCAACCTTATCTGTAACAAAAAGCAGAAAACTTGAAAGCTTGGTTGCTTAATCTTTTAATGGTCATGCCAGTTGCTCATGGCTCATATTTCACAAGAAGTCTACATATGCCACACCAAAAACAAATACGTATTTGCCTATTCATCTGCTAGGTTGAAAGTTATTGATTGTAAATTACTGTATTTTCGTAAATAGACAATTGGGATGACCATTAGGAGACTGGCTAGGGAAATGATGTTTCAGTGGACATAGCCTGATGATAATTGATAAACCACATGATTAATTACTTCCTCATTTACAGTGCCATCCATAACTGTAAACAGCTAGATTATGAAGTGGTCTTTGAAGTAGGGAAAGGCTGAATTTTCCTAGGTACAAGACCACTGGAATGAAGGGAAATTACTTTAGGATGCAAACGGGGGTGGGGAGGGGGGCAAAGGTCTTGGGCACAAAATGAGGTTGGATGTAGTAAGTTAGAGGACATATGGCTTGATGGTAGCCTTTCCCAACATGGACACATGTTGTGCATTTGTGGAAAAAACTGCAGTAGAAACTAAGATTTTGGGTAGTTGGGAAGAACTTTTATATTTTTATTGTTTTCCATTAGAAAAGTGATGGGAGATGCTCATGCACTGAGAATAGGGAGCACTGAATCTGTAGTTGGAGACAATGTTTAGTATAAAGCCTGACTTCATCATCCCCAGCAGGGAATTAACAGTCAACACATCTGGAGAACACCAGGTTAAGGATGGTTGTTCCATAAGAAGGAGCTAGAGGAATATTGCTCAGACCAAAGAGGGCAAGCCAAATAGGCTAACTCACCTGGTGCGTTCTGACCTTTGGCCTACGACTGCCATCATTCCTTATCACAGGCTCTGGAAGTTGCTGTCCAGCTTGCTCTAGAGGGCCACAAATTGCTCAGCTCTGATATACAAGCATCTGCTTGCCTTGTTTGACCTTTCTTTTGCAATCCCCTCCTTTCTTCAGAGCTTAACAATGGTGTAGAATCTCTGCCTCACATCCCACAGGCTTCCTGTTCAAGATTTGGCAGTAGGCTAAGATCAGGGGTGGAGCTGCAACATTGTACTTCTGGCATGACATATCACTGCTTCACCAATGCACTTCAACCCAGAGGTGAACAGCTTGAGGGCCTTCCAGGTGTTTTGGCAAACAACTCTTATCCATCATAGGCAATGGTGAAAGATCATGGGAGTTGTAGGGTACAAGTTGCCCTCCCCTTTAAAAGGATTAGTCTGTGCCTCATTTGAAAATGGAAGTCATCTTTTAACACAATGGATGGACCAATTTAATGTTTGATTACCTTGCATTTTCTTTGCTGAGGAACCCTAACATACTGGTTGTTTTTTCTTTCCTATATCCTGCCCATATGCAAGTGCCTGATGCTGATTCAAGCTGTTTGCCTAGGGGTGACTGACTTTTTTTAGTCTGAGAGCTGAATTCACTTTTGGAGAAGCTTTCAGATGCCATATTCTCATGGTGGGCAGGGCCAAAGGTGAAATGGGAGGTGGGGCAGGGTAAAGTCAACAGGGATGTGTACTCAGTTTTAAAAAGAGCAGCATATTTTAGCTTAAAGCCCTATTGCCAGGGACAGCTTTCCATTGCGGTGCTAGTAAAGCTTCCTGTTACAGCCCCCACTGTCAAATCTTGAAGAAAGACCCTCATTTCAGCCATTTAGAATGGGAGGGGACTGTGGGAAACTGCCCAATGAGCCACAGTTGAGGGAAGGGGCATGACCACCTGGGTAAGCCTGGAGTGTTAGGCTGATTTGGCTGGCGGGGCCTCAGTCGATTCTGGTGAGCAGTAGATCTCCAAGGCTAAGGCTAAGCCAAGTCCACTTCTTAAGATTCTTTTACCTTAAGCTGCAAGTGATTGGAATCTTCTGCAGGCAAACCAGGTACTCTGTTCCTAGCCTACATGGCCACCATATAATCTATATGTCCACTATCCTGTCATCTAGGTATGCTTCCTCCCCACACACACACAAAATTGCTGTGTCTTACTCTGCAGGCTCATCATCATTACAGAGTATCTCTGGCAGCTGGACCACAAGGGACAGCACAGATTATGGCAACTATTTTGACCTCACTGAGGAGGAGGAAGAGGAGGAGGCAGAATACGAATCCGGAGACTATGGAAAATGAAACAAGTGCAGATTGTGCAAGGGGTTGTGTGCGTGTCCAACCTTTTCCCTTCTGTTTTCCTTATTCTTACTTGTGTGATCTGCATTGCTCTGACAGAAAATGTTATTTCAAATTCTAGAAACTATTGGCAATGGGACCAGAGTGCCTAAAAGTATGCTGTACCATTTCAGTAATAATTGACAAATGATAAAGCCTTCATATTGATTATATTTGGAATAATGTACAATGAGTATATAAGTGACAAAAATGATAGTCTAAAATATATTAAAGTTGCACTTCTCTGGACCCCTCTAATCTAGGCATTTGCTTACACAGGACTTACCCTCTCTACTATAGGACAGCAATGGTCCTAGTGGGGCTCAAGAGTCATGGGCAGGTTGTGAAGGCTTTTTGTGGGTTTCAGGCAGTTCAAACAGGTGCACAGCAATGGAGTCCCAGGTCACATCTGTTACCCCTTCAGATGTTGCTGAACTCCAACTCCCATCATCCCCAAACTGTGATCAATGGGCAGGGATGATGAGAGTTGTCGTCTGATAATATATGATGAACAATACATTTTCCACCACTGCAGTAGAAAAGGAATACTTTTCCCCTCCCTTTTTCTCTCTCTTTCAGCCACTTGCAAAATAAGTCCAGATGAAGGGCAAAAAAACATAACAATGACAGGAACAGTGGTGCAGGTAGATAATTTTAGAATGATCTTTTGCTTCCCTCCTTGAAAGCCATATGTATTATATACACATACACAGAAACAAGCTGGTATTCTGCACTGTTTCTATATCCCTGATATGTTAAAGCAAAAACAAACAAACAAATCTCCAAAACAGCAACAACACATAAAAACAAGAACATCAAAAATAAAAAAGTTGATACACATTTGGCAGCTTCTCCACATTCACAGTGAATGGCTCTACCTTATTTTGTTACTAGCAGATTTTCAGCTTCTCCATACCTGCACATGTAACAACATATTCTGTTCCAGTTCAAAAAGTGATATCTGAAGGATTTGCGTGTGGCTGGAAAAACTAGAGCTGTGAGCAAATGGTCTCCTACAATTCTCTACCTTATTTGTAGGTAGAGACATTGCATGGACAATTCTGTCAGGTTTTTTTGGTGAGGGGGAGTGGGGGAGACATTTATAGTAGGTAAGAAAAGAAAAATCTCAGGATTCTTCCTAATAACTCTCGGGATGGTTTACAATCAACAAATATAATAACAATAACACATTATAATGACAGTCCATAAAATAATCAGCAATAGCAGTAAAAGAAAAAACAAAACTAGCTAAATAAAATAAATAACAAATCAGATCTTAACATGGTACTCGTAAGATGCACTGAAATATTTGTAAGATTAGTTTAACATTTGCAGATCCAAAAATAATGTGCTTCCTGATGACAACAGAAAGTGTTTATATATACAATTCTAAGGTTAGCTCTAACCAATGATTATTTCACATCATCTCATCCCCATGCTGAAAGGAAGGCAGCCCATTCCAATTCTGGCAATACCAGCTGGTCTCCAGCTGCTACCATCCTTTTAAACTGGGAACCTGGTTCAGTCCAGCTCAGATAAACTTGGTGGATTTGACAAATATACCAGTTTTAATGGCTTGCTACAAAGGAGGCAAAGGCCTTATGAATTCTCAGTACAAAACATTTAATGAACTAGGGAGTGGTTACTTGGAAAAACAAGCATTGAAATCTAAGGTGAATGTAATTAGACTGTAACTAAGGTTAACATATTAGACAATAGAGGTAGCAGGTCCATGGAAATTCAGATTGATTACTAGTGCAACTCCTTCATAGCACAGTCTTACCTGTGTATATTCAGATGTAAATCCATTAGGTTTATTCCCTGACAAGTATACATACAAATGTAGCTTCATTAGTGTGGAGAAATTCAAGTTCAGAAATCTCGTGACTGCCAATAAGTAAAATCGTGTAACGGAACACTAAAAAGAATGAGAAATGCATCAGTAGCATACATGATGTGAAAAATAAAACTCAAGTGATCCTGCTTTTGTTTCCCAATTACACATGTTGAATTCTTCAGGGCTATCAATGCACCATAGAACTCTCTCACCTGGCTCACAGAAAGCACTAAAAAGCAGGCATGTTCACAGTTCACATGGCCACTATTGTGTGCCTCAAGTGAGCATTTTGCAGGTTTTGTCTCAGGAAAGGGGCTCATACTTACTGTTCACATGTTACCCTAGCAGTGCAAAACAACAATAGGACATACAAATCCCTCTTGTGCAGCTGATGTTCACTGCTTTCAGGATCTCAGGCATGAAGAGCTGTTTCTGGAAATTTTCACCAAGGTGAGAATTAACTCTGACTTAACACTTGGAGGCCCATTTGGGTGAGTGCTTCTTAACCAAAGAAAGAAAGACAGAAAGAAATCCCTGTACAACAAGAGCAAGGAGTCCTACGCTGATTTCTTTCTTAATTTGCCTACCTTTTGTAGGCTTCCTATAATATGCAAAATCCACCATGAAGGTTTTTTTAAGCGCACCACTAGGAGTTTGTGAGAATAGTATGCCTGAGGTTGACTCAAGGTGGCTGTCTTTAGGCATAGAGCAGAATGGGGGCAGTGAGTCCAACAAGGATATTACAAGCCCTGCCAGTTTGAGTTAGTGCACATGTGTGCGTACACACACACTTAACCCTTTTAGATGTGAAGATAAGGGAAAAGTTCAGGTATTATTCTGGTACATTCTTGGCTCACAATGTACAAAGGCTCTGAAGAGGCATTAGGGGCTGCATGCACCAGTTGCTGGGGAGCTTGGGTGGGCAGAATTCCTGCACCCATCCCACTTGTGGGATCTTGTGGGCACCTGGTCTGCCACCATGTGAATGGAGTAGTGTACTGGATGGACCACTGGACTGATTCAGCATGGCTTTTCTTTTGTTCTTACCTGTCTTGTGTGCAGAAAGGTCCAGGTTCGGTTCCTAGCGTTGCCAGCCAAAACACGAGGCTATGTTGCACACAGCTCAGCTGCCCCAGATGAACACAGTATGAACCAGTGTGATGATGCAATGGTCAGCAAGTGGGACTAAGACTGCAGGGGGATCAACTCCGTACTCAAGCTTACTGGGTGACCCCTCTCCTTGGTTGTGTTGTGAGTCAAGCGGGATATGTGCGCTGACTTGGGCTCTTAAAATAAATAAAACAGTACTATCTATACTTTTGGTAAGATGATTAATTTACTAAGCATTTTTACCCCACTTACAAATGGCACCCAACACAAAAGGACAAGAGAGAGGAAGGAGATTTACCTCTATAGTGGTTGAACTGTATTGGAGCAAAAAGTTAGGGTTAAACTTTTGGGGTCAAGACAAAAAACAACACCCTCCTTCCTACTTATAGCCACTTTCACTTTACTTGGTTTATATGTATTGAATTGTTTGGTAAAGTCCGTGTTGCTGCCTATGCTATATTAACTATACGATAAACCATGGGGGGCGGATGCTTACTCCTGCTATGTGGTGGCATGCATGGGCTGGGAGTTGTAAATTTATGAGAAGAAATGCAACATTCAGAACATAATGGGCTTCTTTGAACATGATTTCAGGAACGACCAACGATACTAAGAATGAGCAAAAAAAAGTAACTCAAAAGCATTTTGTGTCTGCATCCTTTCACAGATGCACACAAAATGCTTTTGAGTTGCTTACATGTCTATGTGGTTTGCAGCACCATCTTATACCTGTCTGCCTGTTGAGTTCAAAGGGGACTATTTTCAGGTAATTATTTATACAGCTGCAGACTTCCGACGCCATCCTACGGATGAATTGCCACAAACAAGTCCTCAATTTCCACCTGGCTGGGGGATGCTGGCAATTGTAGGACTAATTGCCTTCCCTTCATGATTTAAAATTGCCGAATCAACAAGGTTTCGCCCCACCCCCTTTTTGTCGGGGTGCGAGTGAAGGATTTTTGAGGGGAGGGAATTACAGACTATTTCTTGTTGGTGGGTGTTTCAGTAGGGCTGCTAATGTAGTAAAGACGTCCTTAAAGTGATGTGAGACGAAGGTGTCACTGTATTTAATAATGATGCTAATCATCATCATACTAGTGTTCCCGGAAGGCTTTATTCAAAACAAAGAACGACGGCGGAAAAGCCAACGAAGAGCAACCAGGAAAGTCCGGCTCTTTCCATGCAGCACGTTCCCGCCCGAATCGTTCCCTGGCACCTCAGGGACTCGGCTCTGCCGCCGCCCCCGCGCGCCCCGCCCCTGGCCCCGGCCACGCCCGCCTCGGCACCGCAGCCTCCGCCCCCTCCCCGCTCCTCTCGGCGTCGCCCTCCCGCCGAGGAAGATGGCGCTGAGCGGCCAGGTTGGTCAGTCCGTGTGCACGGAAGAGGCGACGGCGAGGCGCTGTACCCCGAGCTTGGCCGTTGGCGGGTTGTGACGGGGGTGGAGTAGGGAAGATGGCTGAATCCTGGGGAGGGGCAGGCCGGCCGTTGATCCAGTGCGGGGGAGGCTGGAGGAGGAGGCGGAGGTGGAGGCAGGGGGGCGAGGCGGCGTTGGAGGACGGTAGCGCATCCTCACGGGCGGAGAACGTTTGGGGAGCTGTAGAGAGATGGGGCAAGAAGCTGTAGAGATCCCTTTCCGCCTTCCCCACGGAAAGTTGGATGTTGCAAGGAAGACGGGGGTGTCTTCTTTGGGGCCCCTCGTCGAGCAAGGCTTGAGGGTGGGGAGAGGAGTAAGTGAACCCATATCATTTCGGAGTCTTGAAAGAAAAGGTGGGCTGCAGCCGAGAATTTGAGGTTTGAAGCAGTGGTGCTTGCAAGGAGAATTGGTAGAGTCCTTATAGGGCAGTGTTCCCCAACCGAGCGCCCTCCATATGTGTGCTACTACAACTCCCGTAATTCTCATGCTGCCTGTTAATTATGGGAGTTGTAGACTAGCACATCTGGAGAGTGGTAGGTTTGGAAAGCCTGCTCTATAGGGTGGAGTAGGTGGGGATAATGTTACCTTGGATGGGAAAGGTGGTCCAGAGGTTCAAGGGAAAGATGATTTGAAAACTGCTTTCCATTTGTAAATTATTTCTGTTGTTATTACTTACTACAGAAAAAAGCTTTCTAAGGCAAGGGAATATTTGCCATGCATTCATGCAGTGCCAGGTGGAATATTCTGCAGAGAATGGAAATATATATAAAGGTGATGAGAGAAAGTGGTGAGTTTGGGTGGCAGGTGGGGAGAGTTAGGATTTTGTGCTGTGGATATTGTGGCTGCTTGTACATTCCTCTGTAAGAATTGTTTGTTTCAACTCCTTGTTTTCTACATAAAGCTACTTCCATAAAACAGTCACAATGCATTTATTTTTGCAGTTTCATAAGTGTGTTCTTCATAGTATACGTGGATTTGTAGTTCATGCATTACATACACAGATCACAAATGAATGCATGGATTAACTTCCTCTCTTTTAAGAAATGCTCAGACAATCTGCTCAGAAAATTACATGGTAGTGTAAGTAACTCAAAAGCATTTTGTGTGTGCATCTGTGAAAGGAATGAAAAAAAGGACAAATACTTGATTTATATGTTGATGAACTAGGGATTTAGACAGAAGTGTATACCTGAAGGAAATCAAGAGCTATTGAAATTGTTAAAAGAGAAAACCAAACCTAGACATTGTCTTTTGTATGTGAGTTTCTAAAGTAGGGGGTAGGTATACTAAGGATTTATTGGTAGATTATTGGATTTTTGCAGGAGATCATCAGATGACCACCAAGAGTTTGACTGCTAATAGCAAAACTAAAGCTCTCTGCCTCCCCACCCTCTTCCCCCCCAGTGGAATCCAGTGACTCTCTTGTAGATTTGTACTTGCCTATTCAGGTTTTCCCACAGCCTGGGACAGTGAACTACAGATGCACTAGATAACTTGCTCTGGCATCCTCTCGCCCATATAATTTTACAAGCAGCTTCACCCCACCATTAGCCTGCCGCACATGGCAGGGCACACTCTCAGTCTGATTTTATACATTGGGTATGAAGGAGATAGGAGATAAGTGTTGGTAGCTGATGAAGGCTCATTTGTTATAGATGGGTCAATATCTACTAGCATTGAATAAAAAATGATTTGCATAAATGGTTGGCCTAACAGTATCTTAGGGTATCTTATCCCATATCTCAGAACCTATATTTTATGTTGGTATACCAGGGAGTTATGGGTCATGAGCGATTAATGTGAAATAAACTGAAACTCATTTCTTATAAGATGGGAGTCACTTCTGGAACCCAGGAAGCAGTTGATCCGTTTGTCTTGGACAGAATTGCACTTCTCTTAAATGCACGGTTTGCATCTTGGGAATGCTCATGGTTATGGTGTCAATCTAGGGTATTCAGTTGGCCAAGAAAGAGGCATTCCTTCACTTTTGGACAGTATGTCAGCTGCACCCCATTCAAGATGACAAGTATTGTGTGAGTGTAGAACTTGCCATGATTTGGGGAATATTGCCTTGCCTCTTGGATCCTCCAGTATGGTGTTCCTCAGGGGTCAGTTTTGTCCTCCATGTTATTTAACATCTCCATGAAACTACTGGGTGAGGTCATCCGGAGTTTTGGAGAGCACTGTCATCTGTCTCTCCTTTTTGCCTTCAGCAGGTGAGGCTATAGTTGTGCCAATTCTGTGCTTGGCCATGACAATGGGCTGGTTGAAGGCTAACAAACTGAGATGCTGTTGGTGGGTGGTTCTTCTCACTTGATGGAGGAAATCCAGCCTCTTCTAGATGGGGTTGCACTCTCCTTGAAGGAGCAGGTTCGTAGCTTGGGAATGCTTCTTGATCCATCTTTGTCACTTGAGGCTCACATGGTTTCAGTGTCTCAGAGTGCCTTCTACTAGCTTTGGCTGGTAGCTTAGCCCTATCTGGACAGAGGTAGCCTGCTATCAGTGCCCTATGCTCTGGTAATCTCTAAACTGAACTGAACTGAACTGAACTGAACTGAACTGAACTACTATGATGCACTGTATATGGGGCTACCCTTGAAGATTGTTCAGAAGCTGCAGCTTATGCAAAATGCAGCTGCCAGATTGATAACAGGGATTTGATGGTGTGATCATATAACACTAAAGCTGGCCCACTTGCACTGGCTGTCTATAAGCTCAGTTCAGGATGCTAGGTTTGACCTACATGGCTTGGGACCATGCTACCTTATGGAACATCTTTCCTGACCTCTATCTACCTGAATACTACTATCAGTTTCTGGGGACTTACTCCAATTGCCACCTCCAAGGGAGGCTTGGATGGTGGCAACAAGGAGAAGAATGTTTTCAAGTGGTCCCCCCCTCCCCGCGTTGTGGTACATACTCCCCACTGCAGCCTGCCTGGCACCAACTTTACTGTTTTTTTGGCACCAGGTAACAACTGTCCTCTACTGCAGAGCATTTCATTTGTAACTGGGTTATGCTGGTTGTTTGACAGAATTTAATTGGGTCTTTTTAACACACGATTTTTTTCCCTTTTTAATTTGGTTTTAAATTTTGTATTGCTAACTTTTATGATGTTTTAATGGGTATATTTTATATTGTTTTTAAATATGCTTTTGTGAGCCACCCAGAGAACTTTGGCTGTTGGGCATTATAGAAAGTAAATAAATAAATCGTTGGTTAGGCTTCTGTAAAGTAATCTATATGGAACTGCTCTTGAAAAACAATTCTGAAACTTCCATCTGGTCCAGAAGGTAGTGGCCCATATTAATGCGAGCCACTATCTTCTGGACCAGATGAAGCTTCAGAATTCATACTTACAGAGCACATAATGTGCAGCAAAGTTCTGCTAGCTTCCACTTTGTGTTCAAACCAATCTTAGTTGTTTTAACCTTTAACAGAGTACTTTGTGGCTGCTTAGATTTCCCTCTCCCCCAACAGATATGAAAAGGGCCTTGCTGGCTGCTTCCCTGAGGTTGTATGAGTGACCTTGGAGAAGGGGCGAAGGTGGTTCTGAGGGAAGTGGGAGGAACCCACAGCAGCAAGGGTTCTGTGCCAGCTTCCTTCCCTCCCCATCCAAAGTGGTTCATCTGGTTGCAGGATGGGAGGGACAGGGAGACAAAGAGCACTTCCATTGCTTCTCCCACTGTGCATAGGATGACTGTAATTCTTCAGGTTTGGAGGCTTATGATTGGATTTTCTCCTACATCTCTTAAACAGTTGATATATGTGATATTTGGCAGAAGTTCTTTCCTGTGTAACCTCACCTCTGAGTACTGAGCTGTGTACAGTGATACTGGGGTCTACTGCTGTGGGAGACTGTATAGACTTCCTTCTCAATTGTAAGTTGTGCTTTATGGAACTACCAAAGGAAACCCTGCTGGATCTCCACTCTTTATTTTCCTAGAAGAGCAGCACTTAACATGTTTTTATGCTGCCACATATATATGGTAAATATTATGAATTATTTTGTATGTTATTTTGGGAATGGCTGAATTGAAAAGCACCCTCATTATTTTCCCCCTACTGGATTCTGATCCAAATTAAGTTCATTTTTGCAGTGCCAGTGTGCTGGTAAAAACAGTAAGGCGTTACAGCAGGGACATAAAGTTGATGCCTATCTAGGTTTGCAGGATATAGGAAGGGATTTAGTGAAAAACCCTTTTGATTGATTACGCGTTTTTTGAATAATATTTGTGTTAGCTATTTAATAGATTTACAAAGGGTACTCTCTGTTTACCCAGAGAGTGAGGCAATGTGTAGAAGCTGTAGAAGGCAAAAATTCATGCACTAATAAGAGTGACATTTAGTTTAACGTTGAAACTAAAGAGTGATAAAACATTATACGGCATTCAGAGCCTGATGGAACCAAGCACTCTTTTTGAGTTTCATCATCAGTTTTCTGCTACCAAAAAGACCCTCTTCTTGGGTGCCCACCAACTTAGCCTCTCTAGGTAGTGGGACATGAAACAGGGCCTCAAATGATGCTCCAATTATATGCCATTCATATGGAAGGAGGTAGTCCTACTGGGGCCCTACACAGTTTTTTAATATAATGGTGATTACACAAGTAAAATATGTAACATATTCAGTAAGCGTATTTCAGTTAATATATTCACATAGGTTATTAAAGAAGAATTTTCTTTTTCACCTTCTGCTTAAAAGAACATAAAGATAGACATGGTGAATCAGACCATAGGGTCCATCTAGCCAGCCAGGTGCCTCTCCAAGTTCTCATTCAGGGCATGAAGTCCATAGAAGTAGTTGTCTCAACACAGGAGGTTCCATTTAGTTATAATGGTTAGTATTCGCTGATAAGCAAATCCCAGAAGGATAGGCCTAGTTTAGCTGCCTCAAGGCAGCTAAACTAATCACACAGTTCTACTAGGGTATGTTGAAATGAGAATAGGGATTGGAAGAGCGATAAGTACCTTGAATTTTTATCTGTTATGATAATTAAATTCTGATAATGATAATTGTCCTGCTAATACTCAGTTAATAACTGTGCCTCCACAAGCACTATGTTCAGAAAAGGAAATAAAAGATACTTAGTATTTGGTTAGGAGCAGCTCAGCAAACACTTTACAGATCATTTGAAGTGTATTTAACCAGATTACATCCATTTCATTCATTGTACCTTAATGCCCCAGAGTGACCCAGTAATCCTTACTGATTAATGGGGAGGTAGTCATTGTGTGGACAAAATTTATTTTTGCTTCTATTCTTATTGTTAACCTGTGTAGCTAGGGGAGGAATGAATCAAGCTTAATGCAGGAATGCGGGTAAAAAGTATCCTGTGGTTCTTTCCAAGCTAGCTAACAATGATAGCTTGATTTAAACAAGAGGAAAAGTGAAAGTGAAATTTTCATTCTTGCCTGGCAAATATGAAGTAAATGGCAAAGATCAAACACGACACTGAAAATGTTTATTCTTACTCTTAACTTTGCCAGCTTTCCTGTTTTCTTAGCTAAAAATGCATTGTTTTAGATTGTGATTGCTGGAGCATAGCACAGCTGTTTTGGAGCTGACAAATAGTGTTTTTTGGTACAAGTTCAGTTCAGTGTTGGGGTATTTCTTCTGTGTGATGAATGAATGAATTTATTAACTGGGGCACTCTATGTGAGGCTGCCCTTGGAGATGGTTCATAAACTGCTACTTGTGCAGAATGCAGCAGCCAGAACAATAACTGGAACCTGTGGGTCTGAACATATAACATTGGTTCTTGCCCACTTGCATTGGCTGCTTGTATGCTTCTGGACCCAGTCCAAGGTGCTGGTTTTAACGTATAAAGCCTTACACAGGTTGGGACCACAATAGCTGTTGGAGCTCCTCTCTCAAACATGATCTACTCAGACACTACACTCAACCTCTGCTGCCTTCCTTTGAGTGCCACCTCCAAGGGAGTCTCAGAGGCGAAAAACAAAAAGGAAGAGGGCTTTTTCTATAATGGCCCTCCACCTGTGGAATAACCTCCCTAGTGTGGCCCCTCTAGTGTCAACCTTGTCATTTTTTCAGTGCCAGGTTAAGATAACCCTTTAGGCCAGTGTCTTTAAAGATGTTTTCAGCTACTCAGGGGTTTGAGCGAATTACCCTTCCCAGGTGATTTTTAATTTTCCTTTACAGGGTCAGTTTTACTGTATGGTATAGCTATTTTAGATTTATTTTAATGCTTTTTATTTATGATAATTGCATTTTATTGTTTCGTTCACTTTTTTGCAAACTGCACAGAGTGCTTCATCTGTGAGGTGGTATAGAAATGAAATTAATTATAATGAGGTATGTTGGGAGGAATTGGGTAAACAGTTTCTGGTCCTTCTCTAATAGCTTACAAATATTTCATCAATTCAGACGTGAACTGCTTTTCTTTCTGCTGTGCATCAGTGCTTGACTTAAGTAGAAGTATGAGGAATTAGGGAAGGGATATATGTCTGATTCTGTTTTAATTTTTTTTGCCCCAACAGAGCTTGGCAGAGTTAGAAGTCCTTTGCAAACAGCTTTATGAGGGGACAGATTTAGCACAGCGAATACAAGCAGAAAAGGTGCTTTTGGAGCTTATTAACAGTCCTGAATGTCTCAGCCAATGCCAACTTTTACTGGAACAAGGAACAGTAAGTGCTTGAAACTTCATAATCTAAATATGCATTAATTATATCTGTTCACATACCAGTTTCCAGGACTGGATTCATTATCAAAACAGATTTGACAGTTTTCTCCTTTACTCTACATTGTTTTTCATAAATCGCTCTCAAGATTGTAATGATAGACAGTGAATTTTCTTAGACTGGAAATAATCCTAATAGATTCAGCATAATCATAGGGCAAGATCTTTTTTCTTCTGACTGTATGGCTTGTTTTGCTCTCAGGTTTTCAAATGACACATGAAAAACAAACCAATTCTGGTAAAGCTAACACAAGCATTGCTACTTTAGGAGAACAACTCAAATGTGTCATCTTTGTGTATACCTGACAGGTTAAATCTCTTTACTACTTTACATGGTAACGTTTTAGTATCTCACAAGTGAAAAAAGATGTGAGTTGGATAAATGGATAAAATCATTCAGGATATGAAGTATATTACTGAGTTCTGTGATCCAGGAGGTTAAATCTGTGTTAAAACTGAGAATTTCTCTTCTTGCTTCTGGATATGGGAAGACCCTCATGCATCTATGGAACTTTGTCCCCTTTACTGTGTTGGTTGTTTGATGGAATTATTTTCAGTCTTCAGCATATGGATTTGCATCTTGATTCTCTGGGTATGGTGAAACTAAGCCCATTTCAGACATTTTTTGGACATTCAGTTAGTCCAGCAATGAAGGCATTAAAATTTGGGAAAAGGACTGGGTTAAGACTTGGCCAGAGACTTCTGTGCTCTAGTGCTCAGTATTGACATCTGTGGTGCCTATGCTCCCCATCTCTCCTGGGCATATAAGAACTTTGGGTATGTGAGTACCAGAAGCCTCTGTGAAGTTCATGCTTCCATGATGTGCATCAGAGCTTCTTGTGGGAAGAGCCATACTTCTGCAGTATGAAGGCTGCAATAGGTTTTAAAGCAGCGTTGGACAACTTGAGGCCCTCCAGACATTTTGACACACAACCCCTGAATCTTCACCACTGGCCGGCTAGCGAAGATGAGAGTTGCAGACCAAGACATCTGAAGGCCCACAAGTTGCCTATCTGATCTGAAGGTAGTGTTGCTGTTACCAAGAGATATGACAAAACAGCATATTCTTCGCCATAATGCAGAATGAATGAACATGGGTCCAAACCAATGTTTCACTAAGCTTGGAGTTCTGTGGCATCTTCCTTCACATTTCTGCTTTCTCAGTCTTAAAAGATTCCATATACAGAGGATTGTTTTGATGCCTGCTTTCATTTTGGAATTGAGACAAAAAAGTTTTTACAATCTGTGAAGCAACTGCAACTAGATGCAATTGCATATATATTAGTTACATATATACGCTGCTTTTTCTTCCAAGAAGCTCAAGCAATACGTATGATCCTCCTTGTCTGTCTGTCCGTCTGTCTGTCTGTCTGTCTGTCTTTAACTGCCTCACACCTGAAGCTATCTGGGTGGTTTATACAGTCCATAAAAACAGATTTTAAAAATGCAGTAAATATATAATAAGATCAGGAAAACAGTAAAATGTTTAAAACAGATAATAAAAACAGACAATAACAAGGTGTAATGGGGAGGGGTGAGGAAGAAAAAGAGAGAGACAGTGGAAAACATCTGGTGAGTCCCCTCAAGCCCCTGGGTGGCCAAGCAAGTCTTTAAAAGCCTTCAAAAAGAGGGCTGTCATAACGTGTTGCCAAAAAGATGACAGATTTGGTGCCAGCTGGGATGCAGTGGGGAGGTTATGCCACAGATGGGGAGCCACCATGGAGAAAATTCTTCCCCTTGTTACCACCCTCTCTCTGTACCTTGGAATTGGCATTTGGAGGAAAGTCCCAGAGGTTGAGCATAGCGTCCAAGTAGATTGTGGTTTGGAGAGGCACTTTCATAGGTATTGTGGTACTAAGCCATGTAAGGCTTTGTAGGTTAAAAACAGTACCTTGAATTGGGACCAGAAGCACATAGGCAGCCAATACAAGAACTGGTCTTATATGTTCGGACCTGCGGATCCCACTTATTAATCTGGTTGCTGCATTCTGAATGAGCTGCAGTCGCAGAACTATCTTCAAGGGAAGCCCCACATAGAGTGCATGTAATAATCCAGTTTAGAGATTACCAGAACATAGCCTACTGAAGCCAGGCTATCCCTGTTCAGATAGGGGCATAGTTGGGCCACAAACTGAAGTTGGTAGAAGGCATTCCAAACTATTGATGCCACCTGAGCGTCAATGTACAGAGATGGCTCAAGAAGTACCCCAAGCTATGAACCTGCTTCTTCAGAGGGAGTGCAGCTCCATCTAGAGGAGACTGGATTCCCTCCATCTGGTCAGAAGAACCAGCCACCAACAGCATCTCAATTTTATCTGGATTGTGTTTCAGTTTGTTAGCCCTCGTTGTAACCATATACTAGTTTAGCGCATCCACAAATGCACCTCCTGATGATGAAAAGGAGGGATAGAGCAGTGTGTCATCAGCATACTGATGGCAACACCCCCCAACCCAAACTCCTGATGATTTGACTCAGTGGGTTCGTGTTAAATCACATGGGGGATCATAGAACATACCTCTAAGGAACTCAATGCTGGAGAATCCATGGGGTCAAAGAATATTCCCCAAGCACTACCTTGTGGAGACAGCCCTCCAAGTAGGAGCAGAACCATTGACATACAAAGTCCCCTCCACTCCCAACTCAGACAGTCGTCCCTGAAGGATACTATGGTTGATGATGTCAGAAGCTACTGAGAGTACCAGCAGGGTGATTTTCCCCCACCCCCGGTGATTCCCTTGGTCACAGGGTGACCAAGGCTGTGTGCCATAACCTGAACCCCAACTAAAATGTGTACAGGTAATCAATCTAATCCAAGAGTGCCTGGAGTTGTTTGGCAAACACCCTATCTAGAAATCTTGCCCAGGAAAGATATGTTTGCCAGTGGCCTAAATTTATTCAGATTTTCATGGGTCAAAGGAGGACCTTTTCAGAAGTGGCCTTCCCATCACCTCTTTAAGGCAGCATGGAACCACTCCCTCTTGCAAGGAGTATTACTCACCTCCCTGCCCCAGTGAGTTGTTTTCTCCTAGCATGCTTTTATAAGCTAGGGAGGGACAAAGATCTGGTACAGAGGTGGTTGCACAAATCTTTCCAAGCACCTTGTCCACATCCTCAAGCTGTACCAACTGAAACTCATCCAATAAAACTGGATCAGGCTGTGCTTATCCCAGTGGATGCAAGATTTTTTTTCCTGGAAATTTCCAGTGAATGAACTGCAGCAGCCTTAGAAGGTTCCAAGATGAGTCCAGAATGTGATAAATCCCGGTCAACCTTGAAAAGTTCTACTGGGTGACAAAGAAAAGATTGGATAGAAGCAGTGAAGTATTGCTTTTTTGCCACCCTCACTGCCTCAAAATATACTCACTTGTAGACACATACCAAGTGTCTGTTGCATTCACTGAAAGTTTTCTTCCATCTGCACTCAAGCTGTTGTCTAAGTTGTTTCATCATTTTCAGCTCCAGCGTGTACTACGGAGATGTATGAGCTCCACATGAGAGGGTGCTTAGGAATGATAATGTCAATTACCCAGGTTATTTCAGCATTCCACAGTATGACCAGGGCTTCAACAAGAACACTAGCCACGTCAGCCGGAAAATCTCCCAAAGCCCTCTGGAAACCATCTGGATCCATTAGCTACAAGGGTGGGCCATCTTAATAGGTCTCCCACCCTTGCGGAAGCAAAAAGCCACTGTTAGTCTAAATCTTAGATGATATGATCATGACAAAGGGACTGACTTGAAATCCCCTGTGCTCAAAGCACCATCCTCCTATCCAACCAAGAAAATGAAATCTAGAGTATGCCCTGCCGCATATATCAGGCCAGTGACATGTTGGGACAGTCCCATGGTTGCCATGGCAGCCATGAAATTCTAGGCTGCTGCAAATGGGAGGTCCTCAGTTGCATCCTGAATGTTGAAGTCCCAAAGAACCAACAGCCTGGGGGATTCCAACATCATATCTGAGTCCACCTCCGTCTGCTCAGGTAGGGAGATGGATGGGCTGCAGGGAAGGTGGGACACCAGCAGAATTCCCAGTCTGTCTCACTGAGCTCAACACAAGGTGCAGACACTCCAAATTAGTTGTTGGATGGACAGGGCACCTGAAGAGAGAAATTGAATTCTTATAGAGCATGAGAATGCCTCTTCCCTGGCCCTTATGTCTACCCTGATACTGAATCATGTACCCTGGTGAGCACTTCTGGGAGAGACTTCCCTATTTACTCACCTAGGTCTTGGTTTTAGATGCCATATTGACTGCCTCATCCACTATTAAATTGTGGACAAAGGAGGTTTTATTCTGCACCAATCTGGCATTTAAAAGCAGCTTCCACAATCTTCATCCTCACAACAATCATGTATAGTAGGCTAGGCTGAGTAAGGGACTGATGACTCACAGGTGAGCTTCATGGCCAAGTGTGGAATAGAACTGTGGTTCCCCAGTCCAGTCCAGTATTCTAACCACTATACCACAGTGAATCTTAAGTGCTTTCTAGTGTTTGTAGTGGAAAGCTGACCAGGATTCCCCACTCCTGCAGCTAACTATGCTAAAAATCCTGCTGCTTAGTAATTCCTTGGTCCCAGAACCCTGAACCAGACACTGGATTCAGCACAACAAATGCAAGCGTTGGGAGAAAATATAACTTTATTAAGAGTGTAAAATATGGGGGTGGAGGGAACTAAAACAGCTAAAAGGGGAAAAGGGGAAGGGATTTGGAGAGAACACAAGACCCCCAATTCCTGGGCCTTATTGGCCCCATTGGAGATAAAATAACAAAGCCCAGCCTAGTCTCAGCTACACACGCAAATACTATATCAGCCTCAGGCACAGGAAACAAGGTAGCACAGCATTCTGAGTATGGCAGCAGAAGCAGAACCTCCCCTTGGAATGGAATGCCAAGCCTTTCCAGGCTCCAGGCTTTATTCTTCCCCAGCCCAGGCCAGTTGACCTGTGAGGTGATGACCCACGATGGACTCCAGGTGTGGGCCACTTGCCCCTCATAGCAGCTATCTCCTGTGTCCTTGCAGAGTAATTTATGGTATCTCTTCCGTATACATAACAAGTGCCTTGCCATGCCTTGCCTTCTGCAACCTTGGGTACCTGCAAGGCTGCCCCCTAAATATTGTAACCGCAAAGAACTTTTCTTATTACAAGATTATCCTTTTAGAGGATATCTAAGGATTTTTAAAAAATATAATTATTACTGACATTTGAATTGTATGTATTTTTCTCTAGACATCCTATGCACAGCTTCTAGCAGCAACATGCCTCTCTAAACTTGTGTGCAAAACAACACCTTTACCTATTCAGCAAAGAATGGACATCAGTAAGTGTTGTTTTTTCCTTTCAATATTGCTATCGCTTTTTGTTACCTACAATTTTGGAATAAGTCTTTGGAATAAGTCCAATAGTTAAAATATTGGAATAAGTCCAGTAGTAAAAAAGGCTAGTCATAATGGTAGCAATATTAGAATCTTAATTTATTATTTCTAACTTCCTTATACTAATATTTTCAATCGCCATATCAGCGATCAGATTGAGCTATGACCTGGAATTTCAATCTGTTCTTTACATTATAGAGCAACAAAGAACATCTCTTCACATATATCTTGTTTTCTCCATGAGCACAAAGGAGAGTATTTAAGAAATTGGGAACATAGGCACATTCTGAATGATTGGTGCTTATACTACACATATCTGTCTTTATACTAACATGCAACATACTTTCACAATGGGGAGTTGTATGTGTTTTCCTACTATTTATTTGGAAGTGTTGCATTGATTTCAGTAGAATTTAACTCAGAATGAATATCCTTTCAAGTATAGCTTCATTAAATATATTTTGTCAAATAAAGATAGTAGCAGGTATTTTCTGTTTTCTTACAAAGTTACAAAAATTAGTTTGCATTGCTTCATGGGGGTTTAAGAGGATAATGACTGCTAGTCATGATTGTGATAGTTTCAGTCTCTGCATGCCAGCTAAAGGGGGCATCAACATGTGGGCTCCCCATGAACATCTGGTAGGCCACTATTTAAACAGAATGCTGGATTAGATTTGCTTCTGGCCTGATCCAGCATGGCTTTTCCTGTGCTTTTCATAAGAAACTTTGTATTTGGTTATTGATACAAGGGTGAGAAAGGGTATCTATGTCTTCATAAGTAATGTGGTGGATGTGTATTTTGTGCTTGGGCATCTGTATCTGAGCATAATGCATGTTGTGAAAAGTGCATTTTCAGATTGATAGAAATGATCTTGCATTATTAATTTATATAAAACTTTTATATGCTGTCCCTTATGCATAGTATCTCACGGTGGCTTATAGTCATTAAACTCAAAGTACAATAAAACAGTTTATAACAATATAATAAATAACATATAACCAATAAAAATAAATTAAATTAAAAGTGACTGTTAAATATTAAAATACTAATTTTTAAAATAATGATTAAATAAAAAGGCTTTGACCTGGTGCCGAAAAGAGTATAAACTCAGCATTAGGCTTTAGCTGCTCAATTAACCGCAAGCCTAAAATAGTTTTGATTTAATTTGAGCTATTTAGGAAAAAGCTGTGAAGCATCTTGATTTAAAACTGGCTCTTTTTGTAATTCAAGTTTCTCTTTAAGTCATGCAAAGTTCCTTTGTGAAACACACAGTGCATTTGTTTGTAGACTTCTGTGCAGTTTCTTCAATTTCAGTAATAAACTCAAAGTGGACATAGTTGAGATACATGTTGCTCACCATTTGGCTTAGCCCAGAACTTGTCTCTTAAAAAATATGTTTCACTTCCATGCTTAAATTGAGACATGCAGTGACAACTCTACCATATACTTGTATCTAAGCTGGTAGAGACCTGATTAAAATAAAGCAAGGAATCCTGGAGATAGGTATAGATGGTGCCCATTTCTCTCAAAACACATTATTCTTAGAAATCTCAGACTTGGAATGTGACCTCAATGGAAAAGGAGATGTCAGAGAAATGTGTCAGAGAAAAGTCAAGGTTAACCACAGGATTTGTCAGACAGGTGCTGAGAATTAAGCTGCCTCAGATTCAGGTAGCTCTATTGTAGAACAGGGAGGGTCTGAAGAGGAGGGCTATGAATCCATTAACTCAGTGAGCTAGTATCAAGCCGAACAGGTGGCCTGATTAAGTAATATCTGGTGTTCCCATCATCTGACCCACAAGCAGTGTGCACTTTGAAAATCTTGGAGTTGGGACTTTGGGGAGAAGAAAGAGGAGGCTTCTCAGTTTGGAATATACCTTTCACATGGAAAAGAGCTGCTCCCACAAATGGAAGGAAATGTTACTTTAATTGATGATATTGAAGAGCAACCTTCCCAGGAAACAACCTGTATCACAAAAACCTGTTTAGCTGAAATAAAGGACTGTACTTTCAAAGTGTTCCATTTCATTCTGCAGGAAAGGAAAGAGGGAGAAATATACTCATGACAAGATAAAAGAGGTTTCTGAGCACATTTCCTGTTTAATTCAGGGACTTTAATCTTCTCTGACCTTCAAAATACCAGACACAAGTAACTTGGGCACCATGCTGTGCTAGGCCTCAGGAATTGCCAAGAGTCATTACAATGATTGGCAGATAAATGAGGAGCTGCAATAAGAACAGCTTGCTAGATCAGGCCAGTAGACCATCCAGTGCAGCACTCAATTTACATGGTGATAAACCAGTTGTCTACAGGATCCCTCAAGGAAACACTAAACGGAATAGATGTGGAATCAATATAATACACAGAGAACAAACTATAATTGGGGTTGGGCAAACTGATCCTGTGTTCTTGGTAATTCCACTTGGCTATGGTTTTTGTACAGGCAGTATGGAAGTACTGTGTTTCAGAAGAGATGGGAATTAATATTCATACAGTTTGATGTATGCCTGTAGTAGGTGGCTTGAAATGTTATTTCTGTGGAAAATCCTACCGGAAATGACTAATAATTGTACTGTCTGAAAATATGATTTTAGAGTTCTTACATCTTTATAATAGCATTTAAATAGCTGCATATGCATTTTTACCATTTACTAAAGTATTACTACACAGTTCTTGAGAATTTGCATTTCATTCCCTGCTTTTCATAGTTCATCATATTTCTTGTAAACTGCCCAGATTTCTTTGGCCACAGGCAGTATAGAAATAAAATAAGTAAATACATACACACATAAATAGTATAAAAGATTGCATGGGTGGTCTTAAAACATTACATAAGTGGGCTTCCCCTTCCTCTTTTCCCTCATTCATCTCCCAAGATCTACTTCAGAGAGGCCCTCAGCCTTTTGGCATAGATTTTAGAAGTACATCATTCCACCAGAGGTGTTCCCTTTGCAGACAAACCACTGGACACAACTCATAGATTTAGAAAAGCGTAATATATTTTAAAATAAAATAATTTTATTTATATTTTGGTATTTTGTTACAGGAAACTATATATTAAACTATGTTGCATCTCGACCAAAACTGACCCCTTTTGTGATCCAAGCACTTGTTCAAGTAATTGCAAAGATCACAAAGTTGGGCTGGTTTGACGTTCAAAAAGACCAACTCATCTTTAGAGACATCATTGCTGATGTTAAAAAGTTTTTACAGGTAAGAAAAATTGAATGTGTTTTTTTTGGTTACAAAAACCCTGTAGTAGATATAGTGATATATTTTAAGTACTGTATGCATGATTCTAAGACAGAATGCAAAGAGGTACAGTAATTTGCTTTGCTTGAGAGATTAAAAAAAGATTTTAGGCAGAGCCTAGATTTGGCATTTTCATGTATAAGCTCTAGAAGTTTTAAAAATAATTTAGATTTTTATTTGGTAGTAACAGTACAATATAATACAAAAGTACCTCCATAACTACAAAAAATTAGAGAAAAAACACTTGCATTATATAAATCAGTCAGAAAGATTAATATCTAGTTTATTTGATACTAAACACAAAACTACCCCTCCCTCACACTAGGACCTTCAGCTTAAAAAAAAAAGCTTCAGAATTTTGAAGTTGAAGATGAGTATGGAAACTCATCTTCCAGAAACAGAGCAAGTCAGAAGGGGTCTCCTGGGCCATCTAGTCTGACCCCCGGCTCTAGCCAACTCTGCTCACAACATGCAACTGGGTGAAAAGCTACTGCATGAGTATGCAGCTGGGTAAAAAGCTGTGCAAAAAGTACCACTTAATCATTGGCACATACACACATACAAGATGTATTAGGCAGCTGCTTATAGGAGGTGTTGCCAGAAACTGCTGTTGATCTTTGCTTAAAATTTCTGTCCTACATTAGAATCTTTGAAATACAGGATTCTGCCTTTTACTGAAGCAGTGAGCATAATCACAGTGGTGGCTGTATATGCTGGCTGGATTTCCCTTGTTATTCTCATTCACATCATTCATTCACTTGCCACATTCAGACCCTGGGTAGCATGGCTTCTTAAAGTGTGGGCAGAAATCCTCAGCAGTTATCTGAGGGTTGTTTCCCCCTCAAACAAGCCATGCCGTTTAAGTTTGATGACTTAGCAAGTTGAGCCAAAGAAGTCCAACTGGCACACATGATGGGATTAAAAAGCTGCTATGGCTTGTTAATCATGCTATAGTTGTGTGAACTGAGTCACTGACTTTGATCATTGATTTAATGATCAATACTAGCTTGGTATTGTTGACATGGAAAACAGGTTTGTGTGATCACAGGGGGAAAAATAAGAGACTGTATCTTATTTTCTTGCTCTGCAAATGCAGTTCATGAATCACCTGATTAACATAATTTCCCTCACTGGATTTGGGGTATTGTGACATCTGAACCTATTGAGGATGCTAGCTGAGATGATCCACAAACCATGCAGCAACTCTGGAACAAGCCAAGGGTTTCAGCCTGGCTGAAACTGATTGGTTGTCATGAGAACCCATGACTAGTGAAGGTAATCATGTATTTAGGTGGCTTGTAACTGGCATGTGCTGGGAGGAAAATAAGCCACTTTTCCCTCCATGACCATGCAAGCCTGGTCTGACTGGCAGCAGCTCTCCAGGACTTCAAACAGGAAATTTTGGAACCTTACTTGAAAATGCAGAGTATTCAGTTGAGACCTTCTAAATGCAAAGTGACAGCTTTACCACTGAGCTACATCCTTCCTTTGTGCCAGGTCAGCAATGACAGCAGTTATTGGTATTGAATGATGATGTTAGAAGGGATAAGGAATTATGTAGCATAGTGAACACATACTAGTATATAGAATTCCTTATTCATTATAATCATCAAAATGTATGTTATATATAGCATCTTGGTAAGCTCTGCTTACAGAGCCTGTAAGACAGACAAATAATACCTACATATTATAGGCATTCAAGAAGAGACTGAGGCTGAGAGTGTTCTGCCTAAAGTAGCAATGGGAAACCTTTGGCCTTCCAGATTATGTTGAATGTCAGTTTCCATTAGCCCTAGCCAGCATGGCCAGTGGTGAGAGATGCTGGGAGTTGTAGTCTTAACAAAATTGTGAAGGCCACAGGTTCCTCATCTGTAGCTGAAGGCCACTGAATATTCTCATGCTGGGATTTAAACTGATTCTGCTTTCACAAATGTAAAACCATCTGCTGCTAAATGTCATTATATGCTCTTACTAATTTTACATTAAGGGGAAAACTGATAATGTTAATGTGCTTTAAAATAATTAGTAAGATGTGATAAAAACTTTTCTTTATTAAAAACAAACATGCAAAGAATACTGTGGCCTTTTTGCAGTTATTTTAATTAATGCAATTTGATTTTGCATGCATTATTAAAATGTTTGAAGTGTGAATCTGCAGTAGTTAATTCATTAATAATAGAGATTCAGACTCAAAATATTGCTGCTTAAGAGACTTCTTGTACTGAATTATTTTCCTGTGGGAAGGAAAATGAAGCCACATTTCTGGGCTGAATTTAACATTTAATATAGAGATGTTGCTCTGTGCTAAACATCAGATCTAAGCAGATGGATATGGATTGCCATGAAATAAATCAAATAAAAATCCAGTTGAAATCAATAAGAGCACACTCCTGACCATGTTTAGACAGAAAAAAGCCCTGTGAATGCTAACATTCCTCAGTCATCCATGTTGTGAGACTTTTTAGCTTGAATGTGTGTAGGATTACGCCTTAAGTGTATTTGTATAGTTAGCATCATCTAACATCATCTTGTTAGCATCAACTTTATTTTGTGTTCTTGGTTTTTGGTGCCAGAATTGGCGTGTGGTATTTAGAAGGATAAAGATGTGAGGAATCTCAAAGAAATTCATGTTTTCTTTTTGTACTTCTGTAGTGGAAACTGGCAGACTAATCCCTTGTGAAGTTGTGTTTCACCCCTCAAAGTTAGCTACACATTCATCATCGAAACATGAATGCTTCTGTTTCTGTGTATTACAGGGTACTGTGGACCACTGTATAATAGGAGTGACAATTCTTTCCGAACTAACTCTGGAAATGAACTTCGTAAGTAACTTTTTTCCTCTCAATATTATTTTGTAATGCTTTCGGAGAATTGTCAGGACTGTCTTGAAGGCTAGACACTGAGGAGTGGCATTGGACTCTGTGTATAAATGCTTTGAAAGCAGAAGGAAACAGAATTTCCAACCCGGTGTCCTCCAGATGGACTGGAAGCCCATCATCACCATCATATCCATGGAGCATATTGCCTGTGGGTGATAGGAGCTGTAGTCTAACACTTGGACAGCACTCAGTTG
This sequence comes from Varanus komodoensis, assembly GCF_004798865.1. Taxonomy (NCBI): domain Eukaryota; kingdom Metazoa; phylum Chordata; class Lepidosauria; order Squamata; family Varanidae; genus Varanus; species Varanus komodoensis. Next base: position 5,086,509 of record NW_025336010.1, read on the forward strand.
GAGAAGGTTGTCTGTGGATTGAAGCTCAGAAAAAGATTGTAGCTCTGCCTACCTGAGCAAAGCGGATAGTCTAATCTCTCAGTTGCTAAAACTAATCTGATTTAATTTGTAATCTGATTTAGGACCATGAAGTCTAGCCTGCTCTTTTTATTGAGAGTTTCCTATCACTTGCTTTTAAATAATTTGGTCAGTCCTTTTCCCATCCATTCAACATTGACTAGAGTGGAAGCTATTAAAGAGACTGTGTAAGCTGTTAGGATAAATTTTAGAGGCAGTTTATATCATCAACAAAATCAAGTAATCAGACTTCTCTGGCTATGGGTATAGGAGTGTTTCAGAATTCAGTGCTTCTCCATGAAAGTACTGTCTGGATACAGAAAAGTGGGAGTATGGGGGAAGAGGCAGAAGTGGTCTCACATCCATCAGTTAATGCTTAAAGAATCCATCTCACCAAGGACCGCAAACATTTTTACTTCCAGATGCTATCAAAGCTTAACTTTTACCTATAATGTGTAAGCTTAGAGACATGTTGTAGTGGATTGAAAGGGGGGTTTGTTTCTCTTAGCACACATCATTTTGTTTTTCCCTTCAAATTATAATCCAAAGTGTTTTCACAGATAGCAATAAGGGTGTCATCCTATTCCTTTCATGGGTGTTTTTACTTTCAACATGGTTAATAGAGTGTTTAGCATGGCCATTTTTAATTTGGGTGATGGTCACTTGGAAAAGTAGTGCAGTGCATATATATTCTTAAATGATAGTTGTCTTTTCCATAGAGAAAGCTAGCATGTGGGCTATCCTCTTTGTGGTATAATGTTCTGACCACTAATATATGATATTTAAAATATATAAAATAAGGTGTGAAATTGTTACTAAATAAATTTGCATAATATAGGTCCATATGATGTCACTGTAGGGAGATGAGAAAGTCAAACAGTGATTTGAATTTTACTTGTAAAAATACTCTGAAATTCTTGAGTACTTCTGCTTGCTTTTGCAGCCCACGTGTGCTCTGATTGTCCTTAGTATTTTCTGTGCCTTTGCGCCAAACTTTGTTTTGAGATTAAGCTGAGATCCTGTGCACATTAACTTCAAAACATGTTCTGTTGAATCAGTAGGACTTGCTTCTATATCTGTGATTTTAGGATTAAGCTGTTAAGGTAGCCTTACAAAATGGACATGCTGCACTAAACTCTAATGAAGGATCTGCCCTGCATAATGACAGACCCTTCCAAAGTTGAGGGTTGTGGTAATAGATGTGAGATGTTCTGCAGACTGTGCGTTTGTTCAGGATTATAGTATAAAGATTCTGCCTGTCTGGAGGACTGGCTTTTCTGAATAATTTCCTGCAATTGAACTCTGTTTTCTTGTGCTATTTATCCTAGGGCATTTTCCCCAGAGTAATTTGAAATACAGAATCACAGGCATAAAGTAGTATTCACTTGTTTATTATTGGTATTGCATTATATGGAGTATAGAGAAATAATGCTAGAAACAAAACTGGATTCAAGCATACTAAATCGGGTCTACTTGTTTACTTGCAAGAAGTGTGCTTTAACAAGCCCAGATGAAGACACATGTAATCTTAAGTGCTTTTTTTTAAAGGTTGATTATTCTAGACCTTCATCAAAGCATCGTAAAATAGCTACCTCATTTCGTGATACCACTTTAAAAGACATTTTGATGCTGGCATGTTCTCTGCTGAAAGAGGTAAGCCTCAGTGCTAGCCATATTATACAGGTATGAATTTTCCACTTGTGCAGAACACGGTTTTTTAATAGTTTACTACAGACAGAAGTAAATGTTAGAAAAAGATTAGCATGCAACTAGATGGAATATTGTTCAGGTTTGAGTGACAACAATGCTTTGTAAGATAGAACTGAATGAACAAATAGAGTCAGACTAGGGATTTAATTATGAATCCCTATTTGTCTTGATGAGTCCAGCTAAAATAGAATTGTTGCCTGAATGCTCATGTATGCTAGATATTGGCTGTGTTTTCAAATAATGCTAAACTGGGATTCCTAACTTACAAAACTACAATGTGAATAAATAGCTTGCTCGTTTACACAGCCTGTCCACTTATGCTTTTTGTGAACATGTAAAGAAACAAGGAAGGGTTAGATCAGTGTGATGTCTGAGTGAGGATTATGCTTTACTGCACCTGAGGAAACCAGGGTTCATAGACAGGTTTATTTTGTTTTATAAATCCTGTCTTCTCTGAGTACACTGTCATGGGTTTGGACATAACCTTAACATAGCCTACTGTATCCTGATGCCCTCCAGCTGGACTGCCATCATTCCCAGTCAGCATGGTCCATCCTAGAGGTGGTAGTGTGACACATCAGGAGGTTGCCAGGATGGGGAATCTTTTTTAAGCTGTCCCTGCCTCTTTTGCTGGCCTGCTCAAATGAGGGGAAGAGTGGACAGTCTACATGCAAAGTACACAACTCATACCTATGCTGGGATTTTGGGCATATTATTGTATATGAATGCAGCCATTGTAACACACAAGACACTTAAATGGCCTGATAAACACATTTGTCAGTGAAAGTTCTTATAGCCAATGATTTTGCCACATATTAAACACATGAATAAGTTTATGTCAGTGAGGACTGATGAGAATAATTGATGAATATAGAGCAGAGGAGGACATTTTACTGTTTAGTATTGGGATATGTTCTTGCTTTACACATTCATTTGCTACTTGTTCAGAATATTTTAATTGATTTTTATTGCCAGTTTCAAAAAATCAAAACAACACAGAAATAAGGTAGTTTTAGTTTTCTTACATGTTTTTATGACTCTATTACAATGAATACATGCATACTTATAACGTACCTTTATATATTTTATGTATAGAAAAACATACCACTATTCTAAGGGATATTTATTGGTAAACTATGCCAAGGTAGTCCAGATATCCATGCATTTATTCAGTTGTAAATTAATTTTTTTATTTTTTATTTTTTTATGCCTAAAAGGCATCTATTCAAAAATAAAAAATTAACCAATTCCTTCCTCTACTCTCCATTCATGAATGACTGTGCATTCTTACTGGCCTCCTTAATGCAAGCCTATTCATATTCAGACACACATTTTACTGACACACATTTTTCTTTATTTACTTGGATTTAGATGTTGGCAAAGCCATTGGATCTTCAGGACCAACAACAACAAAATCTAGCACTGCACCTTTTGAAACTTGTTCTCAATTGTCTTAACTATGACTTCATTGGCAGTTCAGCAGATGAATCTGCAGATGATCTATGCACAGTGCAGATTCCAACAAACTGGCGATCAAGTAAGAGAATCATACGTATTCATTAAAAATGTTCTGTGTGGCATCTGTGATAATGTGCATTTTTAATTCAGTAGCCATATTCTGTGTCTGTAAAGGTATGTAAATGCATTATTTATTTATTTATTTATTTATTTATTTATTTATTTATTTATGTTATTGATGTAAAACATTTGTATGCTGCCCAATTGTGCCACAGCACCTCTGGACAGCTCACAATCAAGATAAAACACAATAAAAACCAACTACAACATATTAAAAATACTAAATCAATAAAATGCAGGCAAAAATATAAAACAAAGGTCAAATGGCATTAATTATTAAAATATTTTTTGAAAAAAGGAAGGGCTTTGCCTGGAGCCAAAAATAATATAAGGAAGGTACCAGGCAAATCTCCTTGGGGAGAGCATTCCAGATATGGGAAACAGCTGCAGAAAAGGCCCTCCTCCTAGCAGCCATCCCTCTCACCTCCTCAATGGATGGCTCACACAGGAGGGCTCCCTGTGTAGATCTCAAAGGCCAGGTAGGCACATATGGGTGCAGGCACTCCTTGAGATAATATAATATGCAGATATATGGCTTATGACTATTTCGTTGTACAGATTTAATTATATAAATTGGTAGATGAATTAACTGATAGAGTGAAACATCCCACCTTTCACAACTTGTAACCAGTCGCTTTTCCAAACTTTTAAGTTACCAGAACAGGGACAGACCAAGCCTGATTTAAATTATGGAGTTTTTAAGTGTGATCCATTCAAGCATTATTTTTAAAGAGAGGGACTGTGATTTTTATTTGTCATATGTGAACCTGCAATGTGATACCACATGAAATAATGTTGTGTTATACTAATTTTGTTCCTCTTGCAATACTAGCCCCTGAATAGTCATGATTTGTTTGGTAATCCATATAGTTAAGAATGTAACATGCCGTAATACACGAGTTGCTCCTTTTGCTTCAGTTTTCCCCATCCCTCCCTTGAATATTTTCTTTGTTCTTCACCACCACCTCCTACTGTTTATCAAAATATTCTTTTTATGATTACTCTTTTGAGGGTATTTTTTCCTGAGGAAGCTGAAAATGTCCATCTTGCACATTTTGAGGCAACAGTGAACACTGAAATGTCTTTTTTACTCCATACATGTATTAGTAAAAGATGATCTTTCTAAGAGATATCCTTGGATCATTGTTTCTCACTTTGTACCTTGAACTGCTTTTATCAGTGAAATATCATAGTAGCAGGGGAACTTTTCCAAATAGAGAAACAGACAGCAAAAGATGGCTGTCCTGCCAATAGATAAACTAGGAATGACACAGTTGAAACGTTTGGTTATAGGAAGATCTTTTGTCTTTGTATTGAAGTTTAAACTAGAACAGGAGTGGGCAATGGTAGCAGGTCTTGGGGCCATTTTTGTTGTTGAGCCCCCTTCTAAAGGGCCTTAGTATCACCTCTTGTCAGTAAATAAATGCCATCAATAGTAGCTTGGAGCATCAAAAGGATCTGATTTTATTTGTATCCAAGCTAAATTTGTCCTTTTTCATAATTGCTACAGAACCCATTTTCCCCAGTGTTTTTTCCAAAATTTGGGGGAAGGGAGTGGGGGCTTCGGCAGGGCCAGTGTGTTGCCTATTGCAGATCTAAGGTCTGCAGTCCATGCAAAGAGCTTAGATTTTGAGAGGCAAAACCTGCCCACCTGATATCTGCCATGCTTGAAACGTAGTTTCATGCCCACATTTGAGACATTGGTGGTTGTTAACAAGCAAGAGGGTTCTCTCCAGGCAGTCACTGCCATGAATTGCTGGGGCACTTAAGTCCATATGGTTCATTGCCATGTTAAGTATGCCTACAGGCCTCTGCAGGGACTTTTTTGGTACAGGGCCTTCTGGAGCCTGACTTTGGACAGAGTCTGGATGGACGCATAGAACTCTTTACAAGTCTGGCCCACAAATTTGGCTTCACCTGTGGAATTTCTCTCCCCAGCTTCACCCATGCCTAGTTATAGTATATTGTATATTAATCATATTGAATACATTTAAAGTGTTTTTCTGTGTGGCAGTTGTTAATGTTTTGGAGAACTACTTTTTTTTTGAGTAATTGGGAACATGTTAGTGCATGAAAAGTGCATCTAGTTAATAAAATGAACTTTTCAAGGGAACTAGATAAAAATGAACTTGTTTGCTCATCGCTAAGTAGAACTTTTGTTACCAGTTCTATATACATTTTCAGGGTTCACTATTTTAGGATAAAAACTGAATATTGTGTAACTTTCTGCAGACACATAAGCATATGTAATATTAATGTAGCAAAATGGCCTATTGCATGGATTTGATGTAATAGGAACTATTAAGACTGTGAAAGAAAATAACAGTGTTAACTATTGATTTTTATTGCTACTGTTAAACCCAAAAGAGGTCTTAGAAAAGAACACTGAAAAAGTCCATGATTTGGTTTATTGCCTATGGCCTCTCTTGTGCTTGACACAGTCATAAGAAGGGGAGAAACTGAATGAAAAGAGACAGCACTGAAGTGGCAGCAGGAGTAGAATTTACTGCAGAAATTAAGTAGGGGCAAAGGGATGCTATATGAACATTACATACCACTACTGTTGCTGGTGTTTTTGAGTGTGGGGTGTTTATAGACGGCTGGAAGTGTTTTGCAGCACAGCCTCCTCCTTTGAATCCACTTGAGGTTGTGTGCAGCCTGGGGTTGTGACATCACTGCACAGCTGAATCTGACTACTACACAGCTGTATCTGACTGCTTTCATGGCATTGTGATGTGGCCTTGATGGCAGTATATCCAGCTGGGTTTTATCACACTCCCAGAAACAAGAGGTGGCTAAAGAAAAAATGCACAGCACTGGAATGAGTGCCATGAGTGGAATGAGGATGGACACAGCAGTGAACAGTCGCATCAGTAAACCCTAAGCGGGGAGGGCTGGGGAACATGCCGGCCCTCTACTCATGGCACAGCACTATTAGAAATTTAGTTGAGCTCTTGAGGGAGGCACCAGCCCGAAAAGATGATGTTGGGTTGTGTAGTAATAGTAAGTGCCACTCATTATGGGGTCTACTTGTTTGTTGTAATATTAGGTCTGGGCTGTGGTTTATTTCTGTATTGCGATGTGTTTTCTTCCTCATGCTGACTAAACACTAAACTGTTACATTTTAAATAGAGGGGTGATACAGTAAAGTTACTTTCTCTATTGCACTCTGATACAGGAATTTGCCTCATTCTTCTCATCTTTCCTTCTCAGTCTTCCTGGAACCAGAGACCTTGGACCTCTTTTTTGATCTCTATCATTCTCTTCCATCAATGCTGTCTCAGCTAGTAAGTATGTTTTCAGTAATCTTCAATAGGCAAAGGAAGGAAGGGCTCTCTGAAAAGCTGTCTCCATAGCAGTATACATTTGTTAAATGTACCATACTAAGACATGCCCCTTGCCCCTATCCTTCCAGCTTCCATTTCTGCTTCTATACTGTCCAGTTATTTTGTGTTGCAGCAGCCATAATCCTTGACCATTAGTCATGCTGGCTGAGGCTGATGGGAGTTTTAATCCAAAACACTAGGAGGGCATCAGGTTTGGAAAGGCTGAATACACATACTTGAAGTTGAAATCATTGAGGCTTTAGTGCTGGTTATTGTGAGCACATTCATTTTATTTATTTCATTTTTATACTGCCTAATAGCCTGAAGCTGCATCTTTCCCCTTTTCCCTTTCTAGCAGATCAAGGTGAAAGGCTTCTAACTCCAACCCTTCACTTAGGCTGGTCAGTTGGGGTTGGTTTTGCAATTTATTACAAAGGTATTAACTAGAAGCATCCATCAATCTAATACTTCTAATTTGTAGAGTTAGTTCTTGCCCATGCCAGAATTTGATTCTAAACTGAATTCCCTTCTTCACTTCCCCTCCAAACTAAGCCGGCTTTACCTCCAAGGAGGCTTGCAGTGGTTGTGAGCCAGGTGGCAGGAATGTTGGACATTAATTGACCTGGTTGTTTGACTTGATAATGAGACACTGGGCTGATAAATTCACACACTTGTTCCTCTGACCCTCCCTGTTCTACATTGCCTCCCTACCTCCAAACTAGTGGGTGTCTGGTTCTCCCCAGCTGCTTGGCTAATTTCAGAACTCATTAATCTTTGCATTTCAACTATGCATTCCAACCCACCTACAGGCTTTCTGGTTGTCATTAGAGTAAATAAGTATATTGTGGAGATAAGTCATAGAAAAATGTGGAACACATGAAGATGCGGGGGGTGGGGGGGTTCCCACCAATCCAAATGGCATTACCAGATATTCAGAAGCACCATATCTGGTGTAAAAATCCTGGTCATTTCTGTTTATTCCCTTACTGTACTCTCACTGAATTGTACGCTCCTTCTTCACATAGTGCTTGCCCCTCACCCCATGTCTTGCCTACAGATGAGAAGAACTCACAGAAGCAATACCAGGATGGGTGTGGTGAAGCTGTCACTCTTCCCTTATGATTGGCCTTGCTTACATATTTGGGGTATTTTTGTTCTTGGTTTCCGTGTTGTAACTGTAGTGTTGAGAGAGCTATGTTGAAAGGCCTAAGGAAGCTACTTCTCAGGAATCTTCTTTCTGGGGTTCTTTCATTGAATGCTGAGTGCTTGTGCAAAATGGATTTGTGGATTGCCATTTCACTAAAATTCCCTCATCACTTATTTCTTTCCTCTTGTGTGCACCTGTATGTTTACAATGCCCAATGCTGCAGCAGATCTTGTTATGCAAATTGCCTTGCCCTGTTAAAGTGTATTTATAGTCTTTTTCCCAAGTCATAATTGGCAACTTGGCTAGTGGGGAATCATGTGTTCAAACATGAATGGAAATATGTAGGGATGTGTGTACATACATATATATGTGCAGTGAGTTACTGCTCAAGGCTATCAAGTTTAAATGTTTCATTTTGAGTTCATTTGTGTTGCCTTTAAGGTAGCAGCAGCATAATGATTAGTTCCTCAATATGGAATCTTAGATAGGATCTTAAGAAAATGAATATTATATTGGAATTAGGTTAGCTGCTTAAACAGGTTTTATATTTAATTTGTACAAGCTATTGTAGCTTTTTACATTTGTTTTAAAATTTCACTTTTCAATTTTATATGGTTGTTTTTATGATGATTTTATTGTTACCTGTATTTTATATTGTATTTATCTGTTGTAAACTGCTTAGAGAGCTTTGGCTATTGAGCGATATAGAGATAAAGATAATGATAGCGAAAGTGATAATTATAATAATGCTCCATTCTTTCTCTGCCATGCCTCATTTTCTGCCCAGTTTTGTTTTCACATTGCCATAACTGTGATAGCTCAACAACCACATTATAACAGCCTGGTATAGGTTACTGGGTTGTTGTAGTATCTCTTCAGATTAACTGTATAATCACAGCATATCATTATGCCTGCAAATCAGGAAATCAGTCTTGGCCCAGACATTTTGTTTTGGGTCAAAGCAATACATGGAGCTCTGTTCCCCACAGCCCGCAAGTCAGTGCACAGAGTACTCAAGGCCAGTAAGGTTGCTTAGTGCCTGAGGCAGAAAATCCCACAAGTAGCTCTCCTCCTCCTTGACCATCAAACATTAAAAAATAGTTCATCAAATAATAGCTGGCTTCCCTTTAATGATACTTCCAGTCAGCTAAGAAGGCTGGCTCATAGTAGGGTGCTGGCCTTGGCAGATTGTGATGGGATCACACCAGAAGTCTGATTTTCTGTGGAGCCAAGCTCTGCCTAACTGTGTGTGGATTGTATCTGCTATGTAGGTATTTTTCTTAAATTCATTCTATCTTAGTTTTGCAGATTGTCTGTTATCCTGCATTTCATTGTCAGTTCATTCACAGAATGGTGAGGTTTGTTGGAATGTAGTAGAATTTCATTCTTTTTGCACAAGTGTGCATTTCCACAAGTTCAGATTTAAACAATTTCTATACCCATGGGAAAAAACATTCTGCAACTTTGTGAAATATATGAGACTTAAAAAAAATAGTAATCCTATGTGGAATCCACTGGTTGGATTCCTAGAAATCTGAGTTCATTGTAATCCATTGTGGTTTTCTCCAACTTCATTAGGCATTACATGTGTAGGAATATTCAGATTCATCTTGTTTAATATTTTTGTCCTGGATAACTTCAGCATTTTATACACAATGTATGTAGGGCTAAACTAACTGTTGTTTCAACTTGAGGGGGGTGGGGGTGGGGGTGGGGGGGACTTCCTAAGCTAACATAAATTTGCCTGGCATAATAGCAAGGAGCCTGTGGTTGTAGATTGTTGTATGGTTGTAGATCCTTTAGTTCAAAATGAAGTATTTATATCATTTAAAAATGTAATCCTTTGAAATCCTTGTTTCCTTTGTAGGCACTTTCCTGTTTAGTTCAGTTTGCTTCTACAAGGCGATCCTTATTCAGCAACCCAGAACGTGCCAAGTACCTAGGTAATCTGATCAAAGGAGTAAAAAGAATACTTGAAAACCCTCAGGTATACATTTCTCCATCTTCTCATCAGTTCTGGTTTCTATGATTTTTACTTTATTGTTAATTTTTGGGACCAGCGGGTGGTAGTCCACAGGTAGAGTTTGCATGGAGAGGGCTGCCAAACTGGCATTTGTGGTGATGTTTGGGGTTGAAGAGTTGGGTGTAATGTTATGTTGATGTACTCTGTATATGCAGAGAGACCGCATACCAATCTTTATGGGGCATCATATATAGCTCTTCATACAACTCAGGGTGAGAGGATGAGGCTTATTTTTCCCATTCCCTCCAGCCAGTGAGTAGCTGCTATGGTGTTGCCAGAGTTTGGGAGAAAATGACCATGAGGAACGTGTGGGAAAATTGGGGTCAGTGCAAGACTGGTGTGCTGGCTAGCCACTGAGCTTGTTTCATTGGTCGTCATAATTTCTAGAAGGATAAATAATCTTTTAATATTTTTAAAAGCAGTATAATTTTTTGTGCATGCGTGCTTCCAAATATGCTCTTTGGGTTTGAAAAAGCCAAACACAGTTATTTATAATGAATGAAGTTCTCTATGTGAGAGAGCCAGGTGAGGGTAAATTGAATTATAGAATTATAGAGCCAGGTGAGTATGTGCACCACTTATTTTCTGTTGCTCTGCTTGGCCCTGTTAAGAATGTGTGTATTGGCAATACATCCACACAGTCTTGCACATGTTGGGATGTGCGGCGTGGGGGAAAGTAGCCCTTGATCTTCAAATAGCTTTGGATCAGAAAGGAGTCAAACAACTCTTCTTTCCTTTGCCGCACTATTGCTGAGATCATGTTGTACTCCTAAGGCAATGTACCTGCATTAGGGTTCTAAGAGAATTACTACAAAGAAACCTGTAGCCCCTCACACACCCTCTCCAGCCACTCAGTACTTGATAGAAATTAACATTGGGTAGCTGAGTTGGTTACATCACTGTCTTTTAATTCATTTTCCCCCTAAGGGGCTATAAAGGAAACAGTTACGATTTAAAAATACAATATTTTATGAAATATTTTTTGAAGTCAGTGTAATTTTTATAACATCCTGCATAACATAATTAATCTCTCACTTAAAAAAATAACAGTTGCAATTAAATCTGAACATAAACCAGCTAAACAGCATGCTTACAGTCTGAACTTATCTACCAATCTTACAGGCATTAATTTCAGTTGTTCATCTCACGGAAATGGCTCTGTCCAGCTTCACATTCAGTTTTTGCCTCTTGGAAATTCTGAGCTTTCAGTTTCTCTGGCTAAAGATACAGGATAGATAGCATTGTTTATGTGGTGGTGGAGTTGGGCCAGCCATGGCAGAGGGATTAATTCAGACAGTAAGACAGTAGAGCAGGCTAAGTAAAAATTAGTCCTTTGAAGACACCCAAAAGGTGGATTAAAAAAAATATGTTGGATTATTTTTCCTGGTAACTATCAGACTCTCCTATGAAAGTCATGGGCATTCATTTTTGTTTGCTATTTTATTTTTTCTGTGGGTAAGGCTGAGCCAAAACATAATAAAGTGGAAAAGAGCAACACTGGAAAGGAAAAGAGAAGGCAAAATTGTCCACTGTCATCTTCTGGCATTTTCATACTAATTTTATATTCATTTATTTGGAGTAAACTTACTGCAGTTCCTCCCTTACCTGGGGGTAAACCCTATTGAACTCAGTGGAACATTTATGAGGAGGAGACATGTATAATATTGTGCTGTTAACCTTGAACTGGCATGGTTGCTGGTCAAACGTTTTTCTATTTTGAAAACATTACTTCTGTTGATAAAAAAGAAGCATGCAAAAAAATATAGCAAGACATGCAAAACCTCCTTGTAAGATTGAAACAGTATAGAGAGTCAGCGTGTTGTAGTGGTTAGAGTGTTGGACACAGGATCCAGAAGATCAGGATTCTGTTTTCTATTTGGCCATGGAGCTCCTTGGGTGATTTTGGGCCAGTTACAGTTCTTGGCCCAACCTATCTCGCAAGTTGTTGTGAGGATAAAATGGAGCTGTTTAAGCTGTCCTGGGCTTACAAGATGGAGAAAGGTGGGGGTATAAATGAAGTGCAATAGTAATAATGAAAAAACATGGAATTTGTTGTAAATTAACATGGCTTAATGGTCAGAATTTGCACCTTTGTTTAAGAGAAAAGATTTCAATGGGAAATTTCATTTAAAATTATTTAAGTACTGCTGATTTCAATCTGAATGTAAAATCTTAAGTCATTTTGATTTAAATAATTCTACCCTGAGGAGAATTAAAGTTCTTTTTAATGGAGAATTGGTTATGGAGCCAACTGGGTAACTTTGCACCAGTCACAGTCTCTTAGCCAGCCTACCACACAGGGTTGTAGTTGTGGGGATAAGTTTGAGAGCAGAAGGAGAATGAAGTAAGCTGCTTTGAGTTCTTTAACTGAGAAAGGTGGGATATAAATCAAATAAGTAAGTTAAAGCATACTAAGTTCTGGTAGTTTAGGGAATAATAAAGCTTTGGTATCATTAAAGACTTCCACCATTCTTGTTAAGCTTTAATATTGATTGGCATATGCATATACATCAGTGTTGGGGAACTAGTGGTCCTCAAGATGTTTTGGTCTATAACTCCCTTCAACTTCCACCATTGGCTATACTGATTAGAGCTGCTGTGAGTTTTTAGCCAACACATCTGGAGGATTTCAAGTTGACCATCCTTGACACATATACACTTTATTATTCATGCAACTCAAAGAGGCAGCCAGCACTACACTGTGATTGTGCATTTTCTGATCACCAACTGTATGGCCTCTGTGTCCCAGCTTTGTCTATTGAATTTGTTTGTATTTTAAAATAGCATTTGATTTTTAAAAATATGTTATATATGCAATCTGTAATTCCCTATTCGGACTTGTATCACAGCTTCTGAATCCTTCAAGATCCTCTTCAGGGGATGCATAACATCCTGGGGCAGCCACTCTATGCAAAATAATATGCTGTTTTAGAGGTATGTCTTCATATATGTGTGCCATTAGACAGTGACTCTAATCATGAAAATTATTCATGTTTTTTCTGTAATTTAGGGTTTATCTGACCCTGGTAACTACCATGAATTTTGTCGATTTTTGGCTCGACTGAAGACTAATTATCAATTGGGGGAATTAGTAGTTGTGAAAGATTACCCAGAAGTCATTCGATTGATAGCCAGCTTCACGATTACCAGCTTACAGGTAAGGCAGTTGTAGAAGTGTTCTGTGATCTTTTGACAGTGCTGGAGCTTTTTGGTGCATTACTTAGATGATGGATTTATTACAAGTGAGTGCTGCAGTAGTTTTGCGCTTCACATCTTTTTCAGTTTTACATACCATCATGGGGCTTTGGTTCTAAGTGAAGCACAAACAAAATAATAAATAATAGTGGTAATGTAGATTGCAATGTTTGTAATTGGTCACATTGGACTAAGACATACTCTAATGAAAATCTTACTTTGTATCTTTGTAGCATTGGGAATTTGCACCAAACAGCGTTCATTATTTGCTAACTCTTTGGCAGAGAATGGTTGCCTCAGTGCCTTTTGTGAAATCATCAGAACCCCATCTCTTAGATACATATGCACCTGAGATCACAAAGGCATATATTACTTCTAGATTGGAATCTGTCTCCATGGTTATGAGGTAATGTGGAGTGGTATTCGCGATGAATAGTACTGCATTGTTTCAGACTAGATAGTATGCTGTTGTGTAGTTATCTTGTATTAGGATAGCAGCTTTCAGTTCATTTTCAATATACTCTGAGTGAGAAAAATGCTACTGAAAGCAGTTGACTCCAATCTACGTAAGATGTGGCTTTTTCCAATGCTGTATTTCTAAGATAACGAATGTGAAGCCACTGCTCAGAGTTGTTTAGTGCCATCACTTTCCTTTCTTTTTAAAAGATCTTTCCAGATAATTTTTTATGCTACATGCTTAAGTAATAACTTGGAAATCTAAATCAAAATACTTAAATTCTTGCTGGGTACATTTGCGTGACAGGCTAAGCCACTCAATTGTTGTAAACCATTCAGAGAGCTTCAGCTATGAGGTGGTATATAAATGAAATAAATAAAAAGCAAGACAGAAGCACCCCATGGGTTGTTCTCCCACTCCTTCCTCCTTGGTCCTCAGCCAGTATTCCAGTGTCCTTCATGGCAGAACCCACATTGACTTCTCTTTCCTACTCTGATTGATAATCCTTTTCATTTGCTGCTTTTAAAAAACAAATCAGGGCTTCAAACGTGTAGTCATTCTTTGTTTGGCACCACAAAATTGCACAGATGTGTATTTTTATTTGACATTTATAGGTCTACAAATGTATTTGATATGTGTAGTCCCTTGTAAGTCCCTGGCAGCTATGTGCAAATAGTTTCTATATGGTCTTGTCTTGTCAGTTTCCATTGCAATTTATTTCCTTTGATAGTGAAACGATGGCCACTAGAAGGCCATTGACAAGACAAGAGTACACATATCGGATAGTCATAAGTATGTACTTGTGCATCTGTGAAAAACTGCCTCCTGCAAAAAAAAAGCAAAAAAGAAAAGAAAAGCCTAGCTAGGCAATTTTCAGGGGCTGAAAACACCATTACCCCAATTGTCCTATTTTGAAGGTTCAAAAAAAGAAAAAAAATGCAGAAAACAATAATTCCATTATTTAAGGGTAGCAAACTAATGGCAGTTGCTCTAGAGTGCTGCTTAGGCATTGCTGGAGGATCTCTCATTGGTGGTGGCAAAGCTGAGATTTTGAAGTGTGGCAGGGTTTGCTGTACTGGCTAGCTAACACCCACAGTCTGCAGTGGAATTGGATCATGACAACCTATAATGGGTCAGACAACATGACAACCTATAATGGATCAAAAACACCTAGAATAAGCTATGGGTCATCATGGTGGTTTGTTACTGAAAAATAAATCAACCTGCAGAAAGTTTGGGCTCAGACAACATGGCAACCCAGCATGGTTATCCACAATGGGTTGTTATATTATGTGAACCTACCCACTGTAGGAACAAAGCTTACACAATGTACATTGCATAGAATGATATTTTAAAATATGTATTCCAGAGATGGCTTGGATGATCCCTTGGATGATACAGCCACAGTATTTCAGCAGCTGGAGCAACTGTGCACAGTTAGCAGATGTGAATATGAAAAGACTTGTACTCTTCTTGTACAGCTGTTTGACCAAAATGCGCAAAACTATCAGAAACTGTTGCAGTCATCTAGTAGAAATCCCCTGGCAACCTCCATCCAAGAAGGTTAGTAAATATTAACTTACTTAGTAAACATCAACTTCCTGATGAATATATGAAGCTGCCTTACATTGACCCAGGCCATTGGTCCTTAGGCCAGACATAGAGCTGTTTCACATGCTGAGTGCTATTTGCCTAATCATCTGCCTGAGTGCAGCTTGCTGTGCCTTCCAGGCTTCGCGGGAGGTGGGCATGGCTTTCTGGAGGAGAAAGCAACCCTCAACTAACCCGTGGGCTGCTGTGGGGAAGGGGATTAGGCAAATGGTGCCTAGATATGCCACTGTTTGCATGATCATGGTTTGCCCAATGGAATTATTGGCCTCAGGGAGACCTTTGGTTTCCTAGCATGTCTTATCTGAAACCTATTACCTAGAAATGGCAATGTGCTATAACTAAACTATGGCCCCATCTCTCAACGTATTTGGCATGATGTATCAGTGGCACAATCCAAGCGAACAGTGAAGGTCAAAAGACAAAGATGCCCGTGATGGCTAAATTACTGTCCTGTTATGAAATGCACATATTCATCAACAAGCTGGCTGTGCTTTAATGAAGAATGCTAGAATACATAGAAATGTAAATACCTAGTGTAGGCATTGAAGATAGAGGGCCTTAAACTCTCCAAACTAGAACTAAAGAAACAAAGTGTGTTATATCAGAAAATCTCATCAGGGTTTCACCGTTGATGACCCATGGTACCTGCTGAGTGAGATTTTGTATGTGCAACCCCTGCTTGGCAGTCACTGTGTTGTGCAAATCCAGCTGCTGAGAATTATTGGAAGGTTAAACAGCCCTCCCATAACCTTCAGTTTATTGTGTGACTTTGATCACTGTGCAACTACATGCACCTGCGTGCCTGTCTTTATTAGGTAGCCTTACATAAGTCGCTGTCTCAGCCTCGGACCACTATACCATTTCTATCTGCAGTAGTCCGCTAACTGGGGTGTTGAGAGGAATATTATGATATCATCTGAAAAGTACTTTTAATGTTAATAAAACATTATAGAGATGATTATGGTTAAGACTGAAGCTATATTATTTTAGAGTTCCATTCTTTTTGAAAATTAAGTTTCAGATATTTAATAGCCGAAGGTATGAGATCAAAGCAGTTAGCTATTCTCAGAAAACTTCTGTAGTTCAGTGGTTTTGAATAATGTTTTTCTTGCAATAAACATTGGTAATGCTTGCTTTTTGTACAACCATTTGTATAATACTCACTTTCTTTTCTGTGGACTAAACATTTCTGTTAGCACAGAACAATAAATGTTACCTCCCCTAGTTATACACACTTTAATTTCGATGTTTAATGGCTTTTAATGTTACAAAATAATGTAATATAATATTAAGACCTCATTTTATTATATTGTCTTGCTCTCTGTATCGATTATGATGCAGTCATGGTTTACTAAAACAATAATCCCCAAGAAATGGGTCATTAACAGTAGTTAACGATTACTTGTGATCTATGGTAGTGACTGATTTCTTTGGGATTATTGCTGTTATAAAACATAATTACAGATTATTACAGCAATAATTATTTTAGTAAAGAAAAAATATTCTCCTTAAGCAGCTGGAAAAGCAGCAATACTAAATGCTTTAAATAAAGGAAATAAGCAGAGAATTGTGATGGAGAATGAATTCTATTTTTTGTGGATAGGGACCAACTTAAGATCATTAGCAAAATACCCTATGTGCTGACAAAAGTACTTCTGAATTTAATCTTGAATTTTGAAGAGGTTATCAATCCATGTTATGGCTTTTTAAATTTCAGCCTTACCAATATTCATACATTCAGATGTGGTGGTGGTTACCTTAAAGAAGTGAAATTGTTTGTAATTGTTCAATATTGATTTTCTTTTTAAAAATTAATAGTTGATTACAGAGTTGTTGTTTTTACCACACAGTAGTCTGCCCATGGTGTGGCTACAGTATATCCGGTTGTGTGCAGCTGCCATTTTGGATATGCAACTTATTCATGTTGTGCAAACCTGGTGAACACGTGTCATACATAGCCTGCACTTAATCCATGCTTTCAGGTTCATATGATAGTGCATTGCAGTAATCAGGCCTTGAACCTATAGAAGCATGTATTGGTATAGCTGTGCCAGCCCTTTGGGAGAATTCATACAATAAGACTGCAAGGAAGGGATTGGAAGTTTAGGATAATTGAATTTTAATGTGTTGATCAAACAAACAACTGTGATTAATGAGAACAAGTTAGCTTCAGAAACTAGTCAACTTCGAACTAGTTTCTATCGGCTATAACAGCAATCTATCCCAGGTTTGGATGGTATTCTGTCTGAACTAATGCACTAGGGGCTGCTGTTCTAAGACCTTTATGGATCCAGGAAAAATCCTGTTATCTTTATCTGATCAGATGCAGTTACATTAGCTCTTTCTATCACAGCCAGACCAATTTTCTGTAGACTATGGGCATTCCTTAGCAATATCGTCTCTTTCTTGTTTGAATCCAACCTCAGTTTCTTCATGTTACTGCACTTGAGTAGTACTTGTAGGCATTTCATTAGGTTGGCATTGGTAGCTCCTGGATCTTTAGTCAAGAAGAATAGCCCTGAGATATTCACTTGAAAAGAAGAATAGCCCACACAACAGTTTCCATGAGGCAATTGCTGTCTGTGTCCTATAGAACATAGAGAATCGAACCATTCCAGAATGAATGGAATCCCTTACACTTGCCATATGTTCAAAATGGCTCAAGAGAATAGCATAGTCCGTAATATCAAAAGCATCTGAGACATCCAGCCATGGCCAGGGGAGATGTTTTCCTTTTGTTGCTCTCCGGATAATGGTCATTCATCAGAGCACCTTTTGGCAGTCCAGAAGCTACATTAAGGTCTGTAATGTTATGGTCCTGCCATCTCTGTGGAGTAATTCTGGAAAAGCAAAAGATTTTCCAACTCAGTTGGGAGAGTTTCTTTTAAAGTCTTCTGAATTAATTAAAACATTGTCATGAAAAGACAAAAGACTTAATAGTCCCCGGGATTAAATATGCAAGACTATGTTTAAAATGTCAGTCTTAATACTAGAGTTGCAATCTCAGTTGATGCACATGTTAAGGTAAATCTCAGAAACTTGGTGAATATAGATATTTATCCTCAATTTATAGCATTTTAGAAGAGCAGTGAAAAACATTAGCTATTATCAGCATTTTTATAAGTAAATTTCAAAGTCAGCACAGTAGCTTTGATAATCTTCCAAGTTCCATTCCCATTTCTTTCTTCACAGCAAAAGGTGCAAAACATGATAGCCTTGGTATGGATGTGGAAAACAAAGCTCTGTTATACAGTAATTTTGTTAATTGAAAGAATCACCAAATATCCTCAGTCAATGATTTGAGTTCTCCGACATTTCCATACTTGATCAGCACAGAACATGCTGGAAATTTTTAATGTTTAGAATTGTAATGTAAATTCTATATTTTTCTTTTTCTTTTTCCTTCTCCCTGCCCCCGCCCCTGTGCCAGGACGCTTGGCGTGGCTTGTATATTTTGTTGGAACAGTTGTAGGAGGTAGATTAACTTATACCAGTACTGAAGAACATGATGCTATGGATGGTGAATTATCCTGTCGGTAAGTGTTTATCTTTACCATTATAGAAATTGAGAAATGTATATTTTATGACTGAAAAAGGGTTGTAGAAAAAAATTAGTGTTTTATTTCCTGGATGAGTCACTTAAAAACCATCATCTTTGTACAGAAGAACATTTTTGGAATCAATAGAGGAGTTGATTTCTAAGCAATCTACATGGTATGTTAAAAATAACAAGGCTAACAGCAAAGTTGTTCAGTACTTTTGAGAAAAAGTAATGTAACCTTTGAATCCATAGATGCAGTTGCCATTTAAGAAGGTAAGAATTGCTTGCTGGATCTGACAGAGTCTATCTGGGCTTCTGTCTCCATCCAACATTGGCCAAATTGGGAAGCTTGTCACTGGGTCATAATTTGATAGATTACATTTATCTTCAAAGATACATGGCTGCTAAACATTGAGGTTCCATATGACTTTCATAGTTAGTATCTGTTTATCTGTCTTCCACAGATTTGTCTAATTCTTAAAGAAGTGTTTACATTAATAACCATCCTCATATTTCTGATAATGAATCTGTGGTTCTTTGTCGTGGCCTCTGTGCATCACACATATGGGTTCTGTGCCTGCGCAGTGCCTTTGGCCGGAAGATTAACAGCCAATGGTTTTGGCGGGAAACTCCGCTCCCCCTCCCCCCTAGTATTATATAAGGAGTGGAGTATCCGCCATTTTCTAGTCTTTGTGACCGCCATTCGTTGTGCCTCGCGCTGCTTCGCTCTTGCTTAGATCGTTACTTGCCTCTCTCGCTTGTTGCAAAACTTCCGTTTTTCTTACCAAGTTAGTATTCCCTTGTTCGTGTTACTGTTAGTATTTCACTTAGTTCTTGTTTTCTCACTTTTCTCTCTTGTTCCTAAAAAAAAAAAAAAAGCCAAAAATATTATTCTTCCGCTTTACTATCTCCTTCTTTTCTTTTTCTACGATGGGTGGCGTTCCGCAATGGGTGGCGTTCCGCAAATGCAGGAAGTGTGGCTCTAAAATGCCCACTGTGGATCCACATGACCTGTGCCTCCTTTGCCTGGGGGAAGGACACAGGACAGATAAATGCTGCCACTGCTTGGTCTTCTCCAAACAGGCGAGGAAGAATCGGGAGAACCGCCTCCGCAAACTCTTGTGGGACCAGGTTCTCCTCCAGTTGGACCGGCTGGTGGCTAAGCCTCCCACAATTGTGGCTCCACCTGAAGGCCGTCCAACTTCGGCCGATCTGCCGCAGTGCTCGGCCTCTTCCTCCATTGCTCTGCCCTCACGCCCTTCTGAAGAAGGTGCTTCTAGTATGGCCAATCAGCCTGTTTCCCTACCAAGGAAACAAAAGGAGAAAAGGAAGCACAGTGACCCAGAAAAGCATCCTGTGCATAAGAAGGCCAAAAAAGATAAGGCTGGCAGGTTAAGAAACCGAGGAATCCCGAGTATACAAAGCATCGGCACTCGGGTTCAGCGACCTCCTCGATTCCGACTCTGGTCACGGAACCGACCCCCTTGGTCCCGACCATCCAGGCGGCTATGAGGGTCACTCCACCAGGCTCACCACGCCGACCAGCAGCCGAACTACTTAAGGACCCACGGCGTGGTTTGATCTCTGATGGTGAAATAAAAGATTCTCCACTGAGAGCTCGGTCTCCAACACCAATGCCGCCCGTCCCTCTGGATACGACATCGCCATCTCTCCGAGAAGCCATAGGAGCCGTTCTTCGGATGCCAGAACTGATGACTGGTACCAATCCCGATACTCCTCCACTCCGAGACGGGAATAGTACCAATCTGTGGGCTATTATCTGGTTTCCAGAGGACGATCCTCGCCGCCAGCTCCTCAGGATCGTTTTCATTCTACACCCAGAGACACCCCGAGGGCCCCATCTAGAGAGAGCGGCAGATCGGGGTCACCCGGAGATTCCTCTTCCAGTGCCCCACCTCCTTACTTGTTGGAATCAGACAAATCTGAGGTTGACTCGACTTCGCTAGATGCAGCGGTTACTTTGCAAGGCCTGAGGTCACCCGAGGAACCGTACATCTCCTTCACCGAGCTAATGGCCAGGCTGGTGAAGTCGCTCAACATTGAAGCCCACCAACAACTGGAACCAAGCACTGACCATTTTTATGATGTGGTCAGGGGCGAACAATCCACCTCCATCGCCTTACCGTTTAGAACAACTCTACGGCAGGCGATGACTCAACCATGGGACCTCCCGGCCCATCCATAACCGACTTCACGTAAATATGAGTCCATGTACCAGGTTCGGGAGGGGGACATTCTGTTCCTCCTCCGCCACCCCAAGCCGAACTCGGTTGTTGTGGAATCTTCTCAGGGCCGGTAAGCACGTGGACACACCTCGCCTCGCGATAAGGAGGGAAGAAAAGTTGACTCCCTCACGCGCCGGGTATACACGGCTTCTGGCCTCGGATTACAGATTTCAAATTACGAAGTGACCTTGGTGCGCTATCAATATTTCCTGATGCAGCGCCTAGATAGTATCATTGCCACCTTCCCAGGCAACCAGGGCGAGCTGGCAAAAACCTTTGTTAAGGAAGCTATGCAAGTGGCTGTGCAACAACTTTCTACAGCCAGGCACCATGTAGATACTGATTCAAGGTCACTTGTTGGTGCCATTTCTCTCCACAGACACGCCTGGTTGCGTATTTGCAACTTCCCAGAAGAAATGAAGCAGAGAATTGAGGAGATGCTGTTCGATGGATCCGGTCTCTTCAATGTGAAGACGGATAGCAAATTTAAAAAGATCCACGAATCCAGAATGATGGTCCGTCATATGGAACTGCAATCCCAGCCTCGCTGTAAGTGGTCATGGTCCCGTCCGCAATACCGCCAACAATACCAACCTCGGCAACAACAACCACACCAACGCCAACAATGCCGCAGACAGCAACCATCCCAGCACTTCCAGCAAGGCTGCCACCGCTTTGACAGGGATAGGCATCAGCGCTGATGGGGCGAGCGAGCCTTTCCTCTCCTCCCAATTTCACCCTCCCCCCTCTCATTTGGAGACCCGCTGAAAAGTCGGCTCCCCACTTGGGAGTCCATTACATCTGACGGGTGGGTGTTATCCATCATCCAGCACGGATATAGAATTGAATTCGACGTTGTTCCATCACTGAATCCTATCCGGTTTACACCGACCTCGTTGGTACTGTTGGACGAAATTCGCCAACTCCTTGCTAAAGGAGCTGTTCGTTGCTTATCTTTATCGGAAGGACTCCACGGATTCTATTCCAGATATTTTACGGTCCCGAAACGAGATGGGGGTCTCCGACCGACATTGGACTTGAGAGGTCTCAATAGATTCATAACACCAAAGAAGTTGTGGATGACCACGCTCCAAAATATCCTTCCGTTGCTGGGGAGAGGGGATTGGTCCGCGTCGCTGGATTTGAAGGATGCCTATTTTCATATTTCAATACATCCACGTCATAGGTGCTTCCTTCGTTTTGCAGTAGCTTCTGAAATCTATGAATTCAAGGTGTTACCATTTGGATTAGCCACTGCACCAAGAGTTTTTACGAAGTGTATGGCCCCTGTCTGCGCACACCTTCGACTACGTGGAATTCGGATATACCTGTATCTTGATGATTGGTTGTTGGTTTCCAAGACTAAAGAAGGATTTTCTTCTGCTGTTGATGCTACTTGTGCTCTGTTACAAGACCTTGGACTATGCATTAACCAACAGAAGTCTTCTCTTCTCCCTACACAGACGATCAACTTTATCGGAACCTGGCTGGATTCTACGGTGACAAGAGTCTTTCTTCCTCAAGATGGACAACATGCTATCGCTCGGCGCATCTCGGATTCGACGAGAAGGGACTGTTCCTGCCCGATCTATTCAAAGCCTGTTGGGACGCATGGCAGCATCCATTGCCGTGGTTCCGCATGCCAAACTCTGACTATGTCCTCTTCAGTTATTCTTCAACGGGATGTTCCAACCACAGAGAGATCGACCTACCAAATGGATTCGGCTCCCATCCTACGTTCTACAGTCCCTATTATGGCGGACAGAACCAGCCAATTTAAATGTTGGCATCCCATTTTGACCTTGGTACCCTACAGTGACTCTCGGTACCGACGCGTCTCTTCTGGGATGGGGAGTCATTTGCTCCGACCTCCGCACCCAAGGGGTTTGGAGTCACCGGGATTCCAGGAACCACATCAACTTCCTGGAACTTCTTGCTGTTTTCAAAGCCCTGCAGTCATTCGAGGATGTACTTCTTCACCAGGTTGTCCAGGTAACTTCGGACAATATAGCTACGGTCTTTTATTTGAACAAACAAGGGGGAACTCGGTCCCCAAAACTAGCCCGCCTATTGATGCAAATTTGGGACTGGTGCATACCGAGAGGTATCACTCTTTTAGCAGTACATCTTGTGGGCAAGGACAATGTAGAAGCAGATCTCTCGAGCAGACATATGTCACGGTCACACGAATGGGAAGTGGACCGTCAGATTCGCAACAGACTGTTTCACCTCTGGGGTCCACCAGACATAGACTTGTTTGCCACCCGACAGAACAGGGTGTGCGTGAACTATTGCTCCAGAGCGGGGATAGGACGGGTTGTCCGGGGACACTTTCATGATTCCCTGGAACGACATGACCTTTTACGCTTTCCCACTGATTCCCCTCATCATGAGAGTGTTTGGCGAAGATTATTCATGAAGGGGCCACAGGGCTACTGTTAACCCAGCCATGGTTCTCAACTCTCCTTCGTATCTCTCGGGAGGATTTTCTTCAACTCCCTTTTCTTCCTTATCTCATTACCTAGAAGGAAGGCACAATCCGACACCCAGACCTGTTGTCGCTCAAACTAATTGCCTGGCGAATCTGATAACTGTACGTGCTGCACAGGTGTCGGCGCCACCTGCAGTCTCTACTACCTCTGCCTCACAAACCTTACATCCAGATCTGCAGTATATTCTCGACTCTGCATTAAGGCCATCCACTAGAAAGTTGTATGCAGCGAAATGGCGTAGATTCTCTAGTTTTGCCGAATCTCACTTGTTTCCAGCATCATTGGTGTCGGTACAACAGATTCTTCAATTCCTTTTCAAATTGCACTAGTCTGGACTTAAACCTTCTTCCATAAAAGTATATACAGCAGCAATTTTTTATTACCGTGGAGCTGTACAAGGTTTCTCTATTTTTTCTCAACCTTTGATTAAAAGATTTTTGAGACGACTTGGTAACCTCCATCCAACAATCAAGCCGCTGATGCCCACTTGGAGTCTTTCAGTAGTTTTACAGGCACTGACATGACCCCCTTTCGAGCCCATGGCAACAACTGATCTACGCCTTGTCTCCTGGAAGACTGCTTTCCTCGTGGCAGTTACTTCAGCCCGTAGATCTTCTGAACTTTGTGCCCTTAGGGTAGACCCTCCTTTTCTGAATTTTCATAAGGAAAAAGGTAGTTCTATGGCTAGACCCGTCCTTTCTTCCTAAGATCTCTACTTCGTTCCACATGCATCAAGAGACCATTGTACCGGCATTCTTTCCGGCTCCTTCGAATCCGATAGAGAGGTCCCTGCATATGCTGGATGTTCGTTGTTGCCTAGCTTTTTATAGGTCCAGGACTGAGTCTGTTTGACACTCTAACAGACTTTTTGTTAAACACTCAGAGCACCACCGGGGCTATCCGGTTACTTCCCAACGACTTTCGAAATGGATGGTAAATACGATTGCTCTGTCTTACCAGTTGGCTAAATTGGACTTACCATCTACTCCAAGAGGTCACTCTATCGGAGCTGTTGCTGCTTCCTCAGCCTTTGCATCGGGAGTCCCGATGGAAGACGTCTGCAGAGCTGCCACTTGGGCTACCCCGTGTACCTTTGCCAGATACTATAGACTAGATGTTTGTGCCAGACAAGATTGCTCTTTTGGCAGGGCTGTTCTTTCTTCTATTCTTCGTTGATGACACCTCCCTCCTCCAGTTCGGGTAAGCTTGTTATTCTACCCATATGTGTGATGCACAGAGGCCACGACGAAGAAGAGCAGGTTGCTTACCTGTAACTGATGTTCTTCGAGTGGCCATCTATGCAGTCACACAACCCACCCACCGACCCCACTTGGTGTCATGGGTGGTCCGACTTTCTTCTCTTCGATGCTAGGATCTCTCTAGCTATTGGTTGTACCACTGAAGTTTTAGTTTTTTCCATACTGACAATAACTTTATTAAGGGAGCGAACGTCTGGTCTTTCAAAGACTGGAAAATGGCGGATACTCTGCTCCTTATACTGGGGGGAGGGGGAGTGGAGTTTCCCGCCAAAACTGTTAGCTGTTAATCTTCTAGCCAAAGGCACTGTGCAGACGCAGAACCCATATGTGTGACTGCACAGATGACCACTCGAAGAACATCAGTTACAGGTAAGCAACCTGCTCTTACCAAGAGCTACTAAGGCATGTTGTGATTCATGGTCTGGTTGTAATCCAGAACCTAAAGGCTCTGCTGGTCAAAAATGTAAGGCTGTTATGGGTCCCATATATGGCCAGTACAAGAGCAAGGTTGGGATATGTGATCCCCAGTCCTGAATTATAGCAGGCCCCAGACTCTGATTTGTTGGCCAGGCATGAAGAAAAGATTATATTGCTTGTAATTGTCCTGGCCAGTTCAGAGGTATTACACTGCTTGATAATTGCAGCATTTTGTAAACATGTGAAAGAAGTAATTGAGCAGACACAGTCAGCTGGGGAAGTGGTATCTCCCCAACAAATGATGTAGATGGTGAACACGTTCATTGTCAGCCTGGGCACTGCTGTTGACGAAGCAGACACCTGCCAGGATTCTAACTCCAAAGACTGAAGGACCGAAGACCCAATCTTTCTTTCCCTTTAACTATCATTGTACTATTGTAATTCCCCTCCAAACTATACATACAGAGGTGCACAGGAAAGTAACGTTTGGAACTGGTGCGCACATTCAAAACACATACTATACACACACACCACAGGTCATGTACACATACACACATACTCATTCAGAGATGGAGCAGTAACTGGCCCTGCTGCTCCTTGTTTTCTGACCTCCATAAAGAAAGACAGGTAGGCAGACTGGCTGCATCTGCTCTGAATACTGGGCCCCTCCAGCTTGCTTAGATGACCCCCTCCCTTGTGGAAGGGAGGAGCTACTCCTGATTGGCCACCTATTTTATTTTTTTATTTATTTCGATTTATATCCTGCCTTTTTCCTACAAAGGGCTCAAGGCAGCTTACATCTCCTCCTCCATCTTATCCCCACAACAACAACCCTGTGAGGTAGGTTGGGCTGAGGATCTGTGACTGGCCCAAAGTCACCCAGTTGGCTCCATGGCTGAGCGGGGACTAGAACCCAGATCGTCTTAGTCCCAGTTCCGTTCTATTAACCACTACACCACACTGGCTCCCTAAAGGTAATAGCAGTTCTACGCTGATGCACTGGAGTGTTAAGAGTGTTCTGAGCACATGTGGGAGTTCACACTTGCTCAGTAGTGTTTCTGAAGCTGCTGTTATCTCAAGAGGTCCAGCATGATAGCTCAGCAGCAGTAGAGAATTTTTTTATTAAAAAATCGGACAGAAATAATGGGGGGAATTACAATGGCAGAATGGTGCCCAGAGTGCCTCCAAATGGGAGTTAATGTAAATTATATAAATTATTTGTGGTGCTCAAATAAAATAACAAAAATAAAACTAAACAGAAAGTTATGACTTAAATATTACTTTGTAATTTATGTCTGGATACCTTATAGATCTAAGTACATTTTAGAACTTGTTTGATTTAAGATGGCCTTTTTTGTTATTCTTAATGGCATGTGAGTAAGCAGTTGCGCCTTTTAAGAAGTTATTCACTTTTAATGGTAAGTCATCAAGGGTTAATTTCTCTGTTGGGTTTAGTGGAGCATACCAGCTGTGATTTTAAATATGCAAGCAGCCTCATGCTTGTAGTTTCCTGTGTTGTACAAACCTGATGGTGTTGGTTGTTTGAGAAGGCAGATAACTTTAAAGTAATGTATAGCCTTTTTTAGGATTATTTAAGGGGTTTCTAACCCCTTTCAAACAACTCACAGCAAAAGGTTTGCTTGGCATGGCATGGCATGGCATGGGGAATCTTGCCTGCCTACTCCTGGGTAGATGGCCATGCTTGTGGCAATGATGGAAGCTGTAGTGGAAAACCTGCAAGGCACCAGGTTGAGGAAGCCTGCTATAACCTCTACAATGGGTTGGATCCAGGGTCTGCCTTCTGTGGTCTCACAGAAAATGTGGCTTTCTCTAGCACAGTCCCTGAAGTCTACATCTTTATCCTATCCAACTTGTGTAATGGCAGATTGAATGGTAATAGTGTGCTGTTAAGGGAAAGGATTGGAAATCATGAGAGTATTGTGCATGACTTGAAAGCTTCATCGCCAGAACACTGGGACATTGACAATTACTGCTTCCATGTTTTCTAATCTCTCATTTGCAAAGGCAAAAGATTTTCTTTTAAGAAACCAAAATTTAAGTTGTCACATTTTACCAACTTCTTTGCAATGTTTTGTTAAATCCATGGCTAAGGATTACTTTGGTTCTAGTCACTTGAGCAAGTACTCTACGTGATGTGTAGACAGATCTAGCATCAGAGGACCGGAAGACTGCAATAGCACCAAAAGCAAGTGTTTAATTTAGTTGGAGGTATTGGTGAAATAGAGGCCTAATTGCTTGTATAGCAGGGTTCATTTTTTTTTAAATGCCTCTAGAAATTGTTAGCCATATGACTGGCTGGCACAGGTACCATCTCTGTTACAGTAAAACTTTTATTCTAGTCCACACTTCAGTTGCTTCTTTGTATTTTTCTCTTTCCTCTTAGGCAGTTATTTTTGGCCTTGTTGTCTTCCATACGTTGGACATTGTCTGCTTCCTAAAATTGTAGCAGTCACATCTGGTGTTTTCAGATGTTGGTTGAGCAGATTTGTAGGGGAATGGTATTACAGGAGTCCCCTGAAATTTGTGGGGGTTACGTTCCTAAAGCACCCACAAATTGTGAAAAACCGTGAATTTGGTGCCGGCGATGGGTGCCGGCCACCAAGGTGGTGCAGGTAGGAGGTGCTGGGGTGCGGGCGTGCGCGCATGGCGAGGCAGGGGCTGGGGTACGCATGTGCAGAGATCGTTTTCTCCGAACAAGTCCAAACTTGGGGGAAATGATCTCCTTGTGAGTAAGCTGCTGCACGGCGAGGCTCCAGCTTACTCGCAAGGAGATAGGCTTGGACCTGCTTGGAGAAAAATCCCACAAAAGACTGAAGCTGTAGATGCTGAACCGCGACTTCACGGGGGTATACTGTAATTAAACTAGAGCAAAATTGTATAAAATTATGAATGTTTATCTAAATGTTATGAATAATTTGTAATAATAATTTAAAATAACTAAAATGAAATTTGAACATAAGTTTATCTGCTAAATGGTTTGTAATGAAAGTTCTGATCTAATACAGTGGTACCTTGGCTCACGAAAACCTTGGTTCACAAACAAATTGGGTCACGAACAAAAATTTCTGAAAAATTTTGACTTGGGTCACGAACACTGCTTTGGGTGGTGACCAGAATCGCAGCTATCTCCCCCCCCCCTCCGAGTGGGGAGATGGCCACGATCCCAGTTGTTTTTGTGCAGGGAAGGCGTGCATGATCAGAGGCGCACTGCTGCAGGAAAGACAGGAGCAGCAAAGCAGAGCCTCAGGAGAATGGCCGAGATTCCACCCCTTTCCTGCAGGAGCGCGCCTCTGATCAGGCACGCCTTCCTGCACAAACAGAACTGTGATCACAGTCATCTCCCCACCCCCAGCGCACTGTTTGTGTCCATCTCTCCCTCCCCTGGTGCACCTGCAATCATGCCCATCTCTCCTCCACACCCCCCAGTGCACCGGGATGATGGGCTCCTGCAGGGATGGCAGGCGCAATCTCAGTTGTGCTTGGGGGGGGGGAGATGGCTGTGCTTGTGGTGCGGGGGCGGGGATGGCCGTGATCTTTGTTGTTGTCACTTTGCTTCACATTTTTCTGATTTTAAAAAATGGTTACAGAATGGATTAACCTTCTTTACATTGAACCTTATGGGGAAATTTAACTTGGCTCATAACCAATTTGGGTCATGACCAGAGTCCTGGAACGGATTAAGTTCGTGAGCCAAGGTACCACTGTATAACCAGTGCTTTATAAATCATTACTTAAGATAGCCTGTTAAGAGTATGTGAACAAAGTAGGTTTAGTTATTTTGATGGTTAATGCTACTCTGAATTTCAAGCATATTTTATAACTTTTAAAATCAGGCGTGTAAAAAAACAAAACAAAAACTAATAGACTTGGACTTATTTTAGAGTCTTTCAGCTAATTTCTTTGATGGATGCCCAACTACCACGCTGTAGCAATGAGAAAGTGGAACTTGCAGTACTTTGGTTTTTGGATCAGTTCCGTAAAACATACGTAGGAGATCAACTCCAGCGCACCTCAAAGGTAGGTGTTTTCCCTAAACTACTTGTTCAAATTTATTTTAAACAGAGGAGCTGACGTAGCTGTCCATGGATGGTACCAAAACTTCCTTCTTTGTTGTGGTCTCTGTGCATCACAAATATGGGCTTTGTATGCATGCATGGAGCTCATTCGGGAAGATACCAGAGCTGATTAATTATTATTTGGCAGGAGCCAACCTCTAGCCATGCCCAGCATGGGGGGAGGGGCTCCCACCAAGAGCTCAGCTCTTTGATCACCATTGTGTGTGCATTGGGAAGTTCTTTGTCTGCTTCTTCCCAATACAAACTTTTGTTTGTTCTTCAACCTCCTAGATCTCCTTTGTCTTCAGGTATGTTTTTCTTGTCCTTTGTATTTTCTCTGTCTCTCCTGCAAAAAAAAAAAAAAAAGCTGCCTATTTTTTTTTTCTGAAGCAGCTAAGGAAATACCAGGCAGCTTGCCCAAAAGTTGAACTATGAAACTGTGCCCTTCACGTAGGCAACTCTCCTCAGCAGTCCATTTTGGGAGCTTCATTCCCTGAACTTTCAATGGAGCAGTTCTCCCAGAAAAACACTCCAAACTGGACACATTCAAAAACTCATAAAATACCAAATCTTGGAAAATGCCCAGTCTTTCTAAAGGCAGAGATGGAGGAACATGTGCGAGATGTGAGAGTTCCCCTCTCCTGTAATACAACAGTCTGGCATTGTCTTTGCTCTGAGACTCAACTCACAATTATCCTTGATTCCAAGCATATTTATTGCAGCTGAATATGAAAGATGCAGACATAGTCTTGCTCCCCAGTAGCTCATAGGAACCACAGATCCCACTGGCCAACTTGGCTTCGGAGGTGTGAGTTTGAAGCCGCTTATTATAAAGAGTGTTGGGTTTCCCTTGACTTCAGACAAGGCATGCCTCTCTGGAGCCCTGTAGGTTCTGATCAGTTATCTACTCAAACTGACATGATTATACTGACACAGCTTCCATGATCAGACAGGTATGCTGGAGAAACAGTGACCCAGTACTTTCCTCCATCCCATACTTGACCATCTCTTACTAAATCATCACATCACCATTGCATGGCATTCGTGAGCCAGCTGAGTCAGGCCCTGAGCCTTATATCTCAACTTTAAAAACAAATTCCACAGACCTACCAATCCATTCAGGTAGGATCTGCCTTGTGCCTCAGAGGATACTGGCTTCTTCTCCACTCAGGTCCTCCATGTGGCCCACCCATGCAAGGATCCTGGCAGGGCGAAAGATCCAGTCTTCGAAGCAGTCTATGTCAAGGCTGCCACACCAGTCACCATACCCCCTCCTGCCTGTCCTACTCAATGTGGTGCATCAGGAGTGGAAGTCTCCTGCATCATTAGCTCTCCCTTCTCTTGAAAATATGTTTGGGTACAAGAAAAAGATGCAGAATTCCTTTTTCAGCACCTGCACACAAATTCAATCATAGCTGAATCCTCTCAAGGTCCTTCCAGGAGAGAACAGCCTACCCTGGCCAATAGAGAAGGCAGTTGCCTCAATGCAGTTGACCATCAATGCTACTTCTCCACTGCATTATTCATCAAGATAGCCAATTACCAGGCAGTGATGGCCACTTGGACTCTCAGGACCTAGTTAATGAAAACAAAACTGGTGCTTCTCACCTTGAATGCTATGAGATTCACACTGCTGGACAGCAGGCAGTGTGTGGTACCAGGAACCACTGGGAGAGGTCATCAGGAGGTTTGGACTGTGGAGTC
Organism: Varanus komodoensis; assembly: GCF_004798865.1. Classification (NCBI taxonomy): domain Eukaryota; kingdom Metazoa; phylum Chordata; class Lepidosauria; order Squamata; family Varanidae; genus Varanus; species Varanus komodoensis. The sequence goes on from NW_025336010.1 coordinate 5,117,348, forward strand.
ATCAGTATGCTGATGACACCCAGGTCTACCTCTCTCTTTCAGCTAACCCAGGTGAGGCAGTGGCTATACTGAACTGGTGCCTGGCCGAGGTAATGGGCTGGATGAGGGCCAATAAACTGAAGCTCAATCCAGATAAGACAGAGGTTCTGTTGGTGGGTGATTCGAGCTCCTGGGTAGGGGACTTGGGCCTTGCCCTGGACGGGGTTGCACTCCCTCTAAAGGACAGGGTCCACAGCTTGGGACTGCTCCTCGACCCGGAGCTGTCCTTGGAAGCTCAAGTGACTGCGGTGGCGAGGAGCGCTTTCCTTCAGCTTCGGCTTATCCATCAGCTGCGTCACTACCTGGAGGAAGATTGCCTAGCAACAGTAACACATGCATTGGTTACTTCCCGGTTGGACTTCTGTAACGCGCTTTACGTGGGGCTGCCCTTGAAGACAGTCTGGATACTTCAGATGGTGCAAAACGGAGCTGCCAGGATGCTGTTGGGAACTGGGCGTTACTCTCATATAACCCCAGTCCTCTTTCAGCTCCACTGGCTTCCCATCGAAGTCCGGGCTCAATTCAAGGTGCTGGTTATTACCTATAAAGCCCTAAACGGCTTGGGACCAGGATACCTAAAGGAACACCTTCTTCCCTATTTGCCCTCCCACCCCCTGAGATCGGCAGCAGAAGCCCTCCTCCGGAAACCCTCTGTGAAAGATACTAGACAGAGTACCTGGAGGAGGGCCTTCTCTGCAGTGGCGCCTTGACTATGGAATGTGCTCCCCAGAGAGGTCCGCCTGGCACCGTCATTGTATAACACCTGGCGTTATTTTAATTAATATTATTTATTTATTTTATTCTTTGGCCAGGTTGACTCAAATTATATTGTTTTTATATTGTGATTATTTATTGTTGTGAGCCACCCTGAGGCTTCAGTGAATGGGGTGGCATAAAAGCTTCCTAAATACATAAATAAATAAATAATTAAAATAAAATAAAAGTATGTATTATGTATGTTTTTCGGCTCCAGGTTTAGACCTTTTTATTTAATCAATATTTTAACAAGTTTTAATATTGAATTTTATTATCATATTTTAACTGCAGCCAGAGTGGGTCATTAATTTATGTTATACTTTTATGAATTTGTATTTTATTTGTGTAAGCCGTCCTGAGGCTCTTGCAAAGGACGGCATACAAATATCTTAAATAAATAAATAAATACTGAAGGGGTCATAGGCCTTCACCACTTTGTGAGGCACTGGTCCTCTGGTTCCTCCATGGAGCCAAAGGCCAAGGTTGAAGACATGTGGTGCTGGTCTGTTCCACGTAGGGACTGATGACTGTATAGACTCTGTCGAAAAAGCAAGAAACACCACTCAGTGAATGGGACTCAATCAAGCACCTTCCACCCCACCATAAACCTCACATAAGTGGCAGTGAGATCTACTACACTTACCAGTCTCACCCCCACACAGCCACCACATCTAGGCACCAACCTGTCTCTCAAGGCAGATGTCCTGACATCCCCGCCAAACCTGTAGACATAAGGAAGAATCAAGAAGACACCTATGACTCCTTCTCCAGCCTGTTCAGTCCTCTAAGCCTAACATCAATCACTGTCTCCAGCCCTTCCACTTTTGGGCTGCCATCACCTTGGATTCATGGGTCCTTCCCATTATCCACTGCAGATGCCATATTGAGTTTGAAAAACTCTCTTCACCCACTGCAGTTAAAGGACCTCTTTTTCTGGGCCTCTCCTCCCTCTTCCAAAAGTGAGCAAGAGAGAGGGTTCATACTGGAACTCTTGGCTTCTACTACAGGTACTTTATAGTCCCAAAGAAGGATGGTGGTCTTTGGTCCATCCTTGAACTTAGGGGGGTCAACAAGTAAATCAAACCCAATGTTTCAGAATAGTCTCACTTCAATCCATCCTTCCACTTTTACACAAAGGTGTTTGATTCACCTTGGTGGACCTCAAAGATGTATACTTCCACTTTGCTGTTGAGGAGCCATACAGGTATTTTCTCTGCTCTGTCGTCTGTGCCAGACTCGTGTGTATCTTTATTCAGAAGATTGAGTTATTGTTGCTTCATCCTAAAGAGTTTCCTTAGTAGCTATTGAGTGCACATGTACTCTACTTAATCTACTTCTAAATCCTGTCTTTTTCACACACAGTCCGTACTTTTCATTGAAACATGTTTTGACTCCAATGCGATGAGAGCATTCCTGTCTTCAGACAGACTGTCTGCTCTTAACAGAAACATCCTCCTTATCATTCAGAAACACCCTTCCCCTGCTACCAAGATACAGCACATGCTAGGCCTTATGGCAACCTGTATGGCAACATGTGAGCTCTGCAGCTTTTGTTCTACTCCTCATTTGACCTCAGGATGGAACCTCACTCAATCAGACTTCAGATCCTCCTCAATCCAGTCAAACCTCAGGTGGTGGACCAAGAATAACAACAGCACAGTCACAGTCACATTCTTCCCACCAGAACCAACCACAGTGATTACAACAGATGTCTCACTTGTTGGGTGAGCAGCCCACTGCGGTTCAGCCAAAATACAAGAAAGATGGGGCCCACATGAATGGTCCCAACACATAAACTTTCTAGAACTCCTTGCAGTTCAGAAGGCCCTCTGAGTCTTCCAGGCACTGATCCAGGGGAAATATGTCCAAATCATTATGGACAATACCAGTGTTGTAGCATACATCAACAAACAAGAAGGAACCAGATCTCTCTCTCTCGCTCTGCTTGCCACCAAAATATGGAGATGGTGTGCTACCTGATGTACCACTCTCCTAGCCATTCATGTTGCAGAATCAGATAGCATTCTAGCAGACTCTGCAGATTTTCACACAGAACTATGAGTGGGAACTCCACTTTACCATACAACAATCCCTGTTGGATTGATGGGGTCGCCTCCACATAGAACTATTTGCCACAGCAGACAACACCACTTGCAACCTCTTCTATTCCAGAGCCAGTGTAGGCAGGAATTCACTAGGGGGTGCCTTCTTCCTCTACTGGAGTAAGAATTTCTTCTACCTATTCCTTCCCTTTCCTCTCAGTCAACGAGAGGTGGCAAAGATCTGTTGAGATTCCACAAACTCGATCCTGATCACACCTTGGTGGCCCAGACAGCAGTGGTTTGGCCATCTTCTTGACCTCTCGAGTTGTTCAACTATTCCTCCAACCAGGCCTCATTTCCCAGAATTGCAGGAGTGCCCTCCATCCAGACATATTTGCTCTCTGTCTTACGGCATGGAAAATCATACCATCTCAAATTCAATGACTGACTTACCTCACATCCAGCTGATCCTTAATGCTTCATGGAAACTTGCTACCCACAGATCACACAATTCACACTGGCCTGCATTTTCCAACTTCCCATCCCAACACAGTTTTCAAACACACAGAGCTTCCATCAGCCAAATCCTTTCCTTCCTCAACTCTCTTTACAAAAAAGGTCTCTCAGACCCTCTTTTATCAGGGTTTATAGAGCTGCCATCTCTGCATTCCACACCCCACTCCAAGGTTACTCTGTTTTCTCTCACCCCCTAATCCAGAGGTTCCTCAAAGGCATTGTTAATTTCACCCCACCTGTCCGGCAACCAATACCTTCTTGAACTCTCTCTGTTGTGCTCCACTCACTTACTTGGAAACTCTTTGAACCCATGGCTTCCGCTGATCTCCGCCTTGTGTCATTTAGAACACCTTTCCTGGTGGCTATCACCTCAGCTTGTTGGGCCAGCTTTCCTTCTGAAAGTCATCTCTACCTTTAATATCAATGAACCCATTGTGCTTCCAGCCTTTTTCCAGTCACCCTCCAACCCAGTTGAGCTAGCCCTTTACTCCTTAGTTGTACACAGGGCTTTAGTCTTTTATAAGGCCAGGACACAACCTATTTGTAAGTCACAAGGACACTTTGTTGCCTGTGGAGGTGCAGCTCTGGGCTCACCCGCCTCCCCTCAAGGACTTGCTAACTAGATCTCCTTTACAATCCAGCTAGCTTACAATCTTGCTGGCCTTTGGCTCATTGTACTATCATTGTACTAGAGCAATAGTGGTCTCCACAGCCATGTATGCTGGAGTTGCTCTTGAAGACCTGTGTCGAGCAGCAACTTGGTCAAACCCGTTGACCTTTGTTCACCAATGTCGTCTAGATATCTGGGCTAGAGCAGACTACAGCTTCGGGATAGCCATCTCTCTTCCCTTCTTTCATGAGTGACACCACCCTCCTCCAAGAGGTAGGCTCACCAGTCACCCATATGTGTGATGCACCAAGAGTACAATGAAGAAAAGCAGGTTGCCTACCTGTAACTTTTGTTCTTTGAGTGGTCAGCTGTGCATTCATACACACCCACCTGCCACCCCCAATGTGTCACTTGATACATAAGGGACATGCACACCCCTTTCTCTTATACAAGATTCATACTTGATGGAGGTCTCAGTTTCAAGCTGAGCTCTTGGTAGGCATGGCTAGGGGCCAGGTTCCTGCTGAATATAATTAACTTTGGAATCCTCCCAAATGAGCTCCGTACATGCACACAGGGCCCATATGTGTGAATGCAGTGATGACCACTCAAAAGAACAACAGTTACAGGCAGGCAGCCTGCCTTTCCTGCTAGTGAAGCCCTGTAATGGGAAGATAACAAATAGCATTTGAAAATGAGCAAGAAATCCTTTCCAGAATGGGGCAGGTCAGTGGAGCTTGCAGAAGGACACTTTTCTGATCTGCCCTAATCTGAGTGCACACTAGTTCCTGCTGCACCAGAGTGGCTCCAGCAGGCTCAATGGAACCAGTGGGAGTCTCTTAGGAGTATTCCCCCTTGTGGGTGTTGAAGTGCAGATGAAAAACACTAATCCTGGTTCAGAAGTCTGCATGTGCTCTTCCGTTCATAGAGATCTACTTCGAAAGAGTTGTATTTCTTTTCCCCCCTGAAAAGGATGGGGAATCTGTTTGGAGCTTAAGTACACATTTAAACTGCTGTTCACAGAGCAGATTGCTGAACTGCCATTACAAGCCTGTGGATGTGTGCACTGCAGTGATATTTATCTATTTGTTAACCTGTTTTGTGTATCTTCAGTCGTTCGTTTCAGCATGCTATATGCAAGGACATATTTTCAGTATGTAGTTGTATTCATTAAACAGTTTGAGATTGTGTTTTGTCTTTAACATCAAGCATTTAACAGTTTTTTTCTATATTGTATTATATTTCACAACTGGGTATGCAAGATTTATTCTTTTAATAGTTCTGTCCTTTAGACAGTTACTCATTTATGCAGTTTCTACTGTATTTCTAACAATACTTGGCTTTTTCTGCATTTTAAATAGAGAAGGGAGAAAAGTAAGATGCATTATTTAAGAAAAAAATCATTAATTCACCTTAAATTTAGGAGACAGATATAATATAGATGTTATAAAAAGCTCATCAGATGATCTCAAGAAAGACTGAAATAATTTTGTTTGAAGCACCAAGCAAATATTTAGCAAGATGGCAGTGATAAAATATTTTCTTTTTAACATAGATTAGTAATGTTGCTCTCTAATAATAGGACCATTGTCAAGATTTGTATTTTCTCCTTTGAGTCTATACCATCTTCTTACATGTATTTAATATGCTGCTCTTTCTAGCAGTGGAAAACACAGTTGTGAAGTTTGTTGATGTCTCCATTTCACTTCCCCTGATTATGTCAGTTGCTCCCCCCATTCCAATTTCAGTTGCTTTAATTACGTTTGTTTTGAAATGTTAATCAACTGCAAGTAAACTTCTTTGTGTAAGCATGTAATATTAGTTTTACTTGAAGTTGCAATAAGGGATCCAACCTTATCTAGCTTCAAGTATTTTCCCCCTTATCTCTTCTATTTCTGTAATTGCCTTCTGGCTGCTTGTGCCATCACTTGATATAAACAGATTGATAATTGATATCATTGAAGAACACTTTATGCTCTGATAGTTATAAGGAAAATATCATTTAATGAATTTGCACAATCTGCCAATTCTTTGGCTTCCTACTCTAGTAAGTCTCCGACTCACATTCCCAGGTATTCCCTGGCCCTGTTACCACCTCTGTTTTTTATTTATTTTAAGATTATTTTAGCTTGCTTGTATGAATAAAGCCTTCTCAAGGTTTCCAACAATATAAAACATACAAAATATATGAACAAGCAATAAACATACAATAAAACAGCATAGAACCAAATTACATCAATAAAACCTGTGGCCCACAGATTATGGGAAAGCCAGTGAAAGCAAGTGGATCTTCAGAGCCTTCCTGAAGACCTGGAAAGAAGGGGCCTGACAAAACTCTGATGGAAGCTATTTTCAGAGGTGTAAGGCCACCACCACCACTTTTTTCCTTCTATTTACCACCCTGACAACCCTTTGTGGCATGCAAGTGAGAAGAGCCTCTGTTGATGACCTCAATTTTGGGATATGTTCTTATCAGAGAAGGCAAGCCTTCAAATAGTTCGGGCCCAAATGAGATCTAAAGAATTAAAGCTTTAGTCTAGCACTTTAAATTGGCCTCAGAAACACTTTTAAATAGGCATAAGTTAATTAAAATGGATAGTCTAAAAGTAAAATAAAGTTACTTTTAGGATAAGCAAAGGAAAGCATCTTTTTTAAATGCTTGGGTGGGGTTGATGCCGAGAAAAATGCCCTCTTGCAGCATGTAAACAACACACAGTAGTTTTTTCAGTTCATTATTCTTTTCCATAAACAATTTGAAAACTGTGCCTAGGAAGAAGAATGACATAGGTTGCAATTCTGTGCTCCCTTATCTGGGAGTTAGTCCTATTGAACTCAGTGGGCCTTTTCCCCAAGCAGCCATGCATAGGATTGCATTGTTGGCGATTTAACTGCTGCAGCAAAAATACTGTAGTTTGTGTATGAGATTATTACTCTATTGTGTTCTATTAAGATTATTCAGCAGTAACTATTCTGGTAATATGTGTGTTTCCCTCATTGTTCAAGTTCATCTGCTATGCCTTCAATGACATGATGATCATAACATGAATCCCTTAACAACAATTTTCTCCCTGTGTCTCAGTTACATGATACTGACAGATTTTCTGAGATTTCTGTCCTTGTTGCTTTGAGGGTTGATTCAGTCCCTGTAAAACTTGATTCCCTTTTGCTATGAGTTTGATTTAAAAAGCATGTATAAAAGTAGGATTAAAGCTGCACTCTCCCAGTGAAAGATTATGCTTTTTGCATGACTAGGAAGACTTCCTGTTATCATCTTGTTCTATGTGTCTGAATTCCACTGGCTTCACTGGAAGCTTTTCTTTTCTTTTTGAACACTGTACAGATGTGTGTGATAGGGTGCAGGAGAGTGAGGGATTTTGGGAAGCAAATGGCTAGGGTGAAAATTTATTTCTTCCCTTTTGGTGTTGCAAGAAAGCAAGAGACAGGTCAGCTACATGCTTATGTAATCAACATAATCTGTTCTTATACTGGATACTTTACACAGCTGAATTCAACATGAATCTTATTGTGAAATAATGGAAAATTGTTCTGTGACTTTAGACTGAGAATATGATAATTAATATCTGGCAAGCAACAGGAATTGGAATGAACAAAAAGAGAACACAGATCCTTTCTAGTTCATGTCAGGACTCTGAATTTTCCGATTTTAATATTTTAAAGGTATAAATACAATAACCTTGTGGCTTAGAGGTCTGTCTATGTTATTTTTTTTCCAGTAAAGACTATGGTTTTTTCCTTGCTGTAGCAGCAGATGGCATTATATCCCTACAGTAAATCCTCTGCTATACATTGCCCACATAGTCATGCTCTTATTGATTAGAAGGATTTGTGTTTGGAAATAGAAATACAGAGAGATGTAAAAATGGGTCTAGTTAAGATGACAACCATTTATATTGTCACTGAAGGTAGCTTAACTGAAAGGTCTATTTATGCAATTGATAAAAGATAAAAGTGAGCAATGCTGAGACACTGTTGGAATCCTTAAGTGAACCTTGACAGATTAGTCATATGCCTCTTTTTAGCAGTAGGTGATAATTGGGAAACTTCTATCTCAGTTAACTGAAGAAATTATCCTGCATCATGGTTTCACACAGCAAACTATCTATTACGGCTACTGCAAATCTAGAGGGTTTGGCATAGGTCCTATTCTACATAACTGCTGCCAGATACAGTAATATAGCAGTATGCATTGGAAATATCTAGTACAAAGGTCAAATTGCAAACATTTGGTTAACCATGTAATGTACATTCTTTTAAATTACTGTGATCAGATATTTAGATGGAAATCTGTAATACTGAAGCTCTTTCATTTGCTAACCTTCAGTTTTGTATTTTTGGCTGCGCAAATTATACACATTGTTTAAAAAGTTTATTTAATGTTATTTTATTCTATTGAGGAAATATAAGCAGTAGGTAACTTTCAGATGCCCTAGTGGGAAATGTCTCCCTCTGTTCTATGTATTGTACATTTATATTGTTACAGTTTTTAATGATATTTATGAGATTACATTTCAGCATAACGTGCTCCCCAAGTGGTGCTTGGCAAAAAAGAGAAGGAATCAAAAATATTCCACTGATGGTGATCCCCCCTCCCCCACTTCAGGTCATTGAGTGTATCCTTCCATGTTAATTACCCTCTGCTTTATCTAAGGATAAATGACCTTGCAGGGTTGGTTGAAAAATACCTTTCTGAAAGAATAAGATTGGATATAAAATATTTACATTTGTCCACTATAGTTAGAGGACTCGGAAGCATCAATGATATGCAACTATAGACCATTCCAGTGTTTCCCATATAATTTTAATTTAGACTGTAGCTGTACTGCAGCACTACTGTGTTGAAGATAGAGCATGTTTCTTCTGGTATTGTGTGCTGAGTTATACATGGCTAGCCTTGCTCTACAGCCAGGAAAATTTTGTATGTTGTGGTAGACCATATGTAATTGAGGATAAGAAATCATAATTAGTTGCTAATTAATATGCATTGATGTCCAGCTGCAGGAGACTGTGCTTATCACTTCTGAACTATGTAAAATACTGAGGGTCCAAGCATTTTTCTAAAACAGCATTTATGTTGGTCTCCTGTGCTAATGGCCATCCTGCTAATAAGGCGTCATAGCCTGTTGTTTCAGCTTACCTAGTTTTAGTTACTGACCATAGCTCTGATATGATTCATGACATAGAACTGGTATGACGTCAGCTGCTCAGTATGGTGTTACTTAGCTGGAAAGGTTCAAAATATTATCTAGTCTGTACACTCTTCCGCATATCAGGACATGCTCGAGACCCTTCACTATGCAGTTTTCATAGTCTCTCTGCATCTCACATATGGGCTTCTGCACCTGCGGAAAACATAAACTGGGGTACGGCGCATTGTAAACAAAGAGCAGATGCATTACAAGAGGTATTACTTTTCTGTACTATTTCCTGGTAATGTCTTAAACTTTTTTTTTTGTACAAAATGGATAACAAAAAACACTAGCATTAACTTGCTATGCTGCATCACTGCTAAACATCCCAAAAGATCGTACACATTTTGGAGATGGGTGTATCCAGTTACAGAGACTTGATTTTGCTTTGTGCACACAAACTGAAATAGTTTGAAGAACTAGGGTATGATGTTTGGTGGTGCAACATTGCTGATTTAATGTCCATTAGCAAGCTATTTTATTGTATTCATGCACAAATTGCTGTAGAAAAATTAGGAATAACACAAAACATGAGACCAGGTTTTCAATCCAAGGCTGAGTGGTGCTTTTTGAAATTAATTCTAAGGGTGTGTTTGCCCTGGAGTATAGTTTATGTGGAATCAGTGTATCACTTAAAAAGTGTGAACATTGTTGAGATGCATTATGCCTTTTTTCAATGTCATTTTATACCTTCTGCTGTGAATTCCATAGTGTTATGTGATGCTGATGTCAGTCCTGTTCTTAAGGTTATCTTGTAATAGTTATCTAATGGTGATCTGTCAGCTTAATTCACAGAAAGAACTACTGCTGCTTCACAGGTCTGCAGCTGGTCTCATATGAAAGCATTTTTACAAGCTGTATTTATTCTGATATCTCTTCTAAACTAATATGTGGGAAAGGAAGGCTTCAGTATGTTCTGAAACCAGTCAGGTGTTCAAATAACTTATCAGAATTTGGGTTCTCATTTGAGCAGCTAGGTCTCAAATATGGCAAAGGAGATAAAGCTTTCGTCATCAAGTTCTATCTGGTATCTGGGTTCGCAGACCCAGGGTTTCATTTTATCCATAAATTGATTTGGATGAAGAAAGATCTATGATGATGTAGGCCATGTAGCAAAGAACTACAAAGCCACCAAAGAAACTATTGAAAATTATTGAAAAGGACATTTGCTGCAATGAATGGTATTTCTAGGGAGACCCCCCAGTACAGGTAACTTTAGGATAGAAATTGTTGTTATAACCACTCTCCTACATATCTGTAGAAATTGAGATTGGTAGTGAGAATTCCTTGGAAGTAGCAATTACTTCCTACTTCCTCATAGAACATCACTTATTTTCTCTCTCTATCTTTTGTTTCTTGGTAATAATCTGTGCATAACAATATTTTTGTGTATTTATATTAAAGCAAGCGCACCTATGAAGAGTAATTGTTGATCTTGATAATTTTTTTACATTGTAAGCAAAATCTATAGACATTCTGGAATATAGTTGTGCTCATTTGTACATCTTTGATTAATATGAATTTGGACTTCACTACATGGGTTTTGTTATTAATCTCTGTTTAGAAAACTGTCTGTATACAACACATGCAAAAGCAGGGCTACAAGAAATATGTGGATAGGCCACTTCAGGAGTATGGGCTTTGTGGTTTTAGTAGTTAATTATCTAATTGTATGTGTATGTTTCTGCATAGGAGAAACATATACCTCATTTTATTACCAGAAAGTAAAGGATTGTTGTTCTGACAGGTGGTGGAAATTAGCAGGCAGATTTCAAATTGTATTGTTTGACCAGGAATTGAATCTCATTTTAATTCATCTTTTCTCAACTAGTAAATGAGGTTAATGCCATACATATTCAGCTGATATGGATGAAGAAATTGATATAAAGTAGATCAACATAGCTAGAGGGCTGCTTTAATTTATAGGTAAAGAGGCAGTGATAAATGGAAGTAATGTGGTAGTGGTCACTAAACTCCTCAGCCATCAGGGTTTAAATAGCGTTAGTTGCTCATTAAAGGTATTGTTGGGATGCAACAAACAGGACTGTGAAAAAGAATAGCCAACTAACCTTTAATTATCAAAATACTGAAATACTAATTGTATCTTAACTAGTTTTATTCTTAATGTACTGAAATCGTTACTTTTTGCGTAGCACAAATGGATAGTTATATCAACAATAAATAGGTTGTTTTAATAACTTTCTTGTACCTCCTGGGAAAACTGAATTCCAATTTTTAATATGCAATAATGCTTCCCTAGCCTGTAGGAGATGAAAATTATTAAGTAGCTTTATTTTTTTTGAAGATTTTACAGCAGCTTTGGGAAGAATTATTTCACCATGCATCAATTATTTTTAATTGAACTGAATATTTTTCAGATTGCATTAAATGCCTCTCATTTAACTTCAACATTTAGAGTTTAAAGAAGCATTTTAACTAGAAATGGGTACAACTATGCCTCAGAATGTTTAAGGCAAGGGGTTTTAAGATGGCGAAACTTCTTAAAGTTGGAAAGGGTATTTGCTGCCTAAATTAGGTAAATATAGCTAAGCTATGACTTAACAAAGAAAGATACATTATATTCATGTTTAATAATGTAGTGAAGACCAATGCTGCTTAGCCTGTCATTCAGAAGGAGAGAATGAATGGTGAAATAAACAGATGCATTGTACACAATTGTACTCTTACAAACTCTTGCATCTCATACAGTTGATTCACATTAGATGGACTATGGACGTATTTGCCTCTTTCCTCCCACCTTCGGTCACTCAAATGAACTGACTTCCTGGTTTCTGACCAACCACAGTTCGCTATTATATCTAAAGCAACAAATGATGGTTTGCACTTGTCTTCCCAATCAGAATTTGAAGTCACATTCAGTAGGGAGGGTGCATGAACCCAAATGCTAGTGAATACAGCTTCCATTCTGTAAAAGAAATAAATTTCTGGCTGCCACTGGGTCATTTTCTTTAATCTAAATGCTGGTTCAACTATGTGAAGAGATTACACATTTGGTCCATCTGTTATCCTTGTGCCTCGACTTGCTCTTTGTTGGAATACTGGTTGCTTATATTATCTTTATTCTGCTCCTCAGCCAGATTGGCTGATGGAGCCACTTACATGCAGTCCCCTCCCTGCAGGTGTACAATCTGAAAAGGCACAATATACAAAGGAAAAGTGATAGGGAGAGAAGAACAAAAATAAGTGTTCCTATTTTTCATGCTTAGCCTCTCATCTCCCTTTGTTGCAGGAATGGCTGTTGCTAGTGGAGGAGGCTCCTTCATAGAGCTTTCAGTAGGGGTGGTGGAGTGGTCCAAGTTCCTTTCCATTCCTCTCTGGGGTGGATGGGGTAGACTTCATCAGTCTTGAGTGAGAAGAGAGAAAATGCCACTTGTTCAGACATTTGTACTGTGTGTCTCCCAAATTTCAGTACTTTTTTTCTTGTAGAATTTCCATAGCAATTCTGAAAAGCATAATAAGTATCATCTTACATCTGTATTAAAAACTGTTTTCATGGTGTCATATCGAGGCTTGTAGTCAGTAAGTAGCAATCATGATACACAAGAAATCTTACTAAATGGCATTTGAAATAGCAAGGCGATTTCAAAAGTCTGCTCGGAGATGTATTTGCTGAGTTTGCCTAATGAAAAGCACTGCTGTTTTTGGCTACTTGATATTGATAATGTTTGAAGTCCTGGAAATACTGACTTATTGCTTACCTTATAATAGATAGATGCATGTGAAAACTGCAAACCAGATAGAGACATTTGAAAAGGCATATTAAAAATTGGAGTTGTAGGAGCTGAGAACTATTTTGTTAGAATTACTGTGCATATCTAGCTGAATAAAAAGCAATCCTATAGGGGTGTGATCTGGTTATGTTTGACATTCTTAATAATCTAATAAAATAGTTGGACAGAAAAAACCCCCTCAGTATTCATATATTTGGATAATGTTGGCTAACATGAGTTTAATGGAGAAATGCTCTAACAAGCATAACTTGAAAAACGTGCATAAAGTGACACAATGAACAGTAGATTTTGTACATTAGATGTTCAACGTGCATAACTTTCAAGTGATGATGCAGCAACATACATACTATCCAACTGAAATTGGGCACATGTGTATGTTGGCCAGTCAGCATGTATTTTCTCTGCTTAAAGGCTCTGTATATTGTACAAGCAATGTGTGAAATTTACATGGTGATTATGCATGTTACTTGTGTAATACATAGATGGATGTGTTCACTATCTCCAGCATCCATTGATGATGAGGCTAGACATGCATATGGTGAGCATGTTGTGAGCAGACCTGGAGGTCGGACTAGATGTCCTGGGAGGTCCTTTCTGACTCGCTCTGTTTCTATGTTTCTATGATTGTATTGTTCAAATAAATGAGAGAAATCCTTTGTTGATGCTATAATTTTGGAACATTTTCCATACCTTCATGTGAATGTTCAAAATCACTTGTGTTCGTGAATTCTCTAGTCAACTTACGTTAATCCAAACAAATATGTTTCTTCTGACACACTGTAGTGGTTGTTAAGGCTATGTGTTTGAGGATACAGACCACATAATATACCATGCACAATTTGAATGAATCCTGGAGTATTCAGATAGCCGAGAGCCCTGAAGGAACTGCCTCAAGATTGTTTAATAACATTGGTAGAAGAAAGATCGGTTTACATTTAAACAATTCCAACAGAAAATTGGCATGAGTAACCACAGAACTGGAGTTTAGAAAATTTAACTAAGAATTGCAATAAAGACTCAATCTATGGCTTTCTTAATGTTTTAATTTCCTGTTTAGTACAACAGCAATTCTCTGATGTTAAATACTGCTGGAAATGTGTAATTTTACTTTCCCATTACCTGCAATCCTTACCTTGAAATCTTTGGACCAAGTTCAGATGCTTCTTGGCACCCATTTGATTGCCTGCATGAATATACGGGGCTGCCAATGGGCTTGTAACTTGCCTAGATTTGAATGGAGACACAGGTAGAATTGACTTGTACCTCTGTGTTTGTGCACATGCAGGATGTACAATTACTGACCTTTGTAAAAATTGTACATGTTCCGAAGAGGCCCACCTCCATGATTTCAGAACACCCTTGGCACTAGGGCTAAAAATGACTAAACATTTGTTTATCCTGTGCTGTGTTTTAGTTCATGCATTTCTTAATGTTCACTTGGTGTATCTGACAACAAAGGAACAAGTGTGTCACCAAGATGCTGCAGCTCCACTTTTGTTCAGTTCTTTAAGACAGAATTCCTGTCTTTGATATTTTCAATAGGATGACTTAAGAGTTAACTTGGGCTCTACTGCCCTTCAAGCATATTTAAGAATTCAGTTGAAATTAAAGGAAAAACAGAACAATTTGTATTCATATTAATTTTTTAAATGATATTAGTCCATCTTCTTTGGGAAGAACACTAATCATGTATTGTTATGTATTGTTATCACATGCATAATATGCTTTCTTAGAAAAATATCATTAAAATAGGTCAAAATCCCTGCTGGAACCGGGGGTTATATATCTTTCATAAAGTGGACAGTGAATGGTATGCCAGGACTGGTAGTCTGCATGCAGCTGGGCAGATGGTGCTTGGCAGGACAATGAACTGCCCAGTCTGTTTCTGAGTAGTGAGTTGCTCATTTTGAGGAGCTAGACCTGAGTCAGAAGCAATATAGGTCCCAATCTCTGTTGGCCCCTAATGTCATATGATTCCTGCTGGACTACAGGTAGCCATCTCGTCAATTGGTGTTTGCAGAGGTCCAATCAACAGTTCTTTCTGCCTGCAAATTGCCACAATAGTGGTAACAATAATGTTCCCAGCCTCTGTTTCCAGAGCCCCAGTTTGATACTTACAGTGCCTTACAGTGTTCTAAAAGTGTTCATTCTGGATTGAGTACTGTTAAATGTAATACATGAATGAAAAGACAAAGAGTATATTACTAAAATTGTGAATATCACAGAACTGGGAAAGCTTCCAAATGCTGCATACTGATTTGTTAAGCTAAACATTCAAAATGATAAACCCAACAGAACATTTTTCCTGGTGAGGAATGAGTATGAAAATGTTCGACTTGTAGTAATAGTTGTGTCATAATACCTTCTCAGGTAATTAATGTCAAAACTTCATCCTAATTCAAACCCTTACTTTTTTCATATTGAATGCTAACTCTATGAACACTTAACTATTTTACGATGCAGTTACAAGGAAAATCTTGATTTCAGTGGCTTCTCTTAGCTAGAGTTTTAATAAAATGTACTATATCTATCTTTAAAATGCTTAGCTAAGTTCAGTTCTGGCTCAGCTTTATTTTGTAGCAGCTAATAAAGGCATATTATCTTGTTCAGGCATTGTAATTATTGAAATGTGTGTGTCCATTAACGGCAACATTAGGCTGAGGATATAATTACTGTCTAGAGCCAATATCTTTGCAAAGCTGCATCTTCAGTGCTACAAAGCCATAAGCAACATTTGTAAAATAATATTTAAATGATTTAGAATTATATCTTGCAGATTGAAATGTAGCACGACTTGCATTCAGATGATTGCCTTTAAGTTGGTCATTAGCAACTATATTATCAGGTTATCCATGGATTAAATTTTTATTATTTGAGAGAAGTTACTATTACCCCAAATAAAATAATTGTATCAGCAGTCATGGAGTTGTTATGTTTAAAACACTACTGCTCAATCATTCAGATAGCTTTAAACATAGTTAAGAATTATATAGTACTACATGATTAACCCCTTTCCAATGTGGATTTCTCATTTTTAACAGCACTTAAAAAAAGACTGATAGGATTCTTGATCAGGAGGGAACCATTTTTTATCCCTCTGTTTTACAGGCATGCCCCACTGGAGCTACTTTGCATGAAGCAGTGTTTTCCAGCTTGGGCAGTTATTCTTTTTGGATTAAAATGGGAAGAAAGCCATTTTATCCTCACCCTCTTCAGAAGTAAAGGATGGTCCATTAAATATTCCCTCTTGCTTTCTTGGATCCTTTGCTTAGGATTTAGGGATGTGATTGCATTTTCTGAGTAATGGTAATACTTTTGGGAGTGCCTCCCCTCCATACCGCCATATTTGTTTTTCATAGCATAGTCAAAGTTGAGGAATGCAGAGTGGCTCCATTAGGGTGGTGAACCAGTTCCAAAGAGTTTAGGGTAGGGTACATGGACTCAACATAGTAGCTTAATTTTTGAAGACAGTTTATCTGTCAAGCACACTAGTGCACTCTAGGCTAGCATATCATTGGGCATTGCTGCTACAGGTGCTGACAGAGGGATACAGCAGTCATCACAGCAGCAGGAGGAATCTCACTTAAGCAGAGTTGCTTCTGAGCTGAGTGCTTCTCAGAGCTGCCTCCATGGGGCATAGGGGTAGCAGTGGCAATAGCAGCGGGTACTCTGTATGCTCAGTATGCATATTTCTTGCTGAGAAATGTTATGAATCATGTTTCATTCATTTAAAATATTTCTAGGCTGCATCTTGGGACCGGAGCCCTCCCAAAGAGACATGCAGCATTAAAATACCAATGAAATTTCATAAAAGCAGTTATCTTAAAAAAAAACAGTAATAAGAGCATGCACACAACATTGGGGAAGGCCGGAGTAAACAAACAGGTTTTCAGAGCCATTCTAAAGGTCTTCAGTGAAGGTTCCTGGCAATGCATTACAGAGTTGTGGGTCACTGTGAAAAAGGTTCCATTCTCATATATTTTCCTACTTAGCTGCTCTCGGGGTGTGCAACTGAGGGCGTCTTGATTTTCTTAAAGCATGGGCAGGTTGATATGGAGGAAGGTGGTCCTTCAAGGAATTTGATTCTAAATCATTTTAAAGGTCAGAAACAGCTCTTTAAATTGGACTTGAAAATGCATTGGTAACGAGTACAGCAGGCATAGTATAGGCACTGTATGATCGACCACCTCTGCTCTTACCAGCATCAAGGCAGATACAGTCCACACTAGCTGAAATTTCTAAGCAATCTTCAAAGGCAGCCCTGTGTACAGTGCATAACAGTAGTCCATCCTAGATGTTACCAGTTCATGGATAACTGAGGCAAGTTTTGTCCTCTCCAGATAGGACTGCTCCTGGAGTACCAGCCTAAACATCTTGAGTAAGCATAGAGTCCAGACTATGTACTTGGTCTCTTTAAAAGAAACTCAGAGCACAGGAGGAAAAAAAAACTCGGTTCTGACTAAAGAATTTGGTGCAAGGGTTTTTCCCTCCTCTTTCCAGTCCCTGTCTCTTCCAATCTAAGATACCAGACTTCCCTTATGTTTTAGACATACCTAGAACACAGGGGAGGGGGAATCTACACACAGTCGTGGAAATAGCTGTGGCTCCATGGGTGTATAGGTCAGTTTATGCTAACGTTTTCCATGAGCTGGTATTCCCATATACCCAGTTGCATGGATGAGCTCGACAGTGTGTATTGGCAGTCAGTCTTCAATGTAGTCAGCATGTGCTAGAGGGGGTGAAGGGTCCAAAATGAGTGGCACTTTTTTACAGGTAAGTGCTGTGTAAGATTGGCAAATGCATTGCTTTAGTGGCTTTCTTAAAGCTAAAGCAGTATAGAAGGAGCTGATCCACAGTTTAAAATATGACTTCTCTTAGTGGAAGCAATGAAGTTCCCATTATGCCTACTCCCTGGTATGGCTGCAGACACCCCTGACTGCAGGATGTTGCAGGGCAGTGATCAGGTATACTGGCTGGGTCAGAGTGGAATCTCTTACAGTGCTCATTTTAATTTATTTGAGAGTTTACTCAGATTATCGATTATTCATTGCAATCAGCAAAGGCATTTATTAAACATTCAAGAGCAATATCTGCAGATTTTAGCAAAATAATTTTAGCTAAAATTATTATTGCTATATTAAGTTATCTGTGCTGGTGGCACTACATATGGATGTATGGATGAGAAAAATGAGAGTGTCTTTTTTCATTATTGAAATCAACTGATAAAATGGGTTATAACATATGACAAAGTAGTCATTTTATACATGCTGCTGTTACATCCTAATTTGTTTGTTTTGTCAGCCCAAACATGAGATCTGCGTAACAAATGTCTGCATTCCTATTCTATGTTGTGCCCTAATTACTTTTGTTGCATCCCAATTGTGATTTATTTATTTATTTATTTATGGCAAGGGGAGCTCGTGTATTGCGATGTAGCTATTGCCCTCATTTTTCTGGACTTCTTTACTGGAAACTAAATGGCCTTTAAATTCTTGTGGAAGATGACTGTTGTGCAAACCACTTGTTTGAGGATTAGTGTTTTTAGTTTAAGGCATTAGCATTGCCAGTCCCCATAATCTGTTAAGTAGGAATGAGAATCAAGCTCTTTATGTCCTTCCTCCCTTTGTATGCTGCCTTTGGCTTTTTGACGCTAGTCTGTAAGAAAATCATGCAGGCCCCAATGCTTCTTCTTGGCTTAATAAAACTATGGTTGGTTAAGCCAAGAACATTACATTGAAATGAACCCTACAAGTCAATAAGACCCAAAATTAAATGGGTACTAAAATAGGGCCAGAAGACAGTTGATCATTTAGGAGATGTGATGTGAGGCTTCCTGTAGTTAATCCGTATTGCTGTTCATTTTCTTGAAAGTGTCTCACTAAGAACTATACTCTGCTTTTTCTCAAAACAGTGATAGATACAAAAGGATAGCTCCTGAAGAAATATATTTCCAAGGTAATCAGAGAAACTTTTTTGTGAGTAATAGTCTCTCTGCCTTGTGGAAGAATTTGGATTTCATTTGTTCAGGCAGTAATTAAACATAAACTGGCTTTCCATCAACTTGGTCATTATATGGAAAAATTAAACTTTATTATGTATCACCCAATTCTATGAATGTATTTGCTCATTTAAGCTAGTATTCAGGAGTTCTTTTTTCAGATAGTGTATCACAATATGTTTGTATTTTTCCTTTCCCCTCCAGAAAAATGAGTAGGGTTTGACCTTCAAATGGTGAATTGTCATACACACACACACACACACACACACACACACACACACACATACATATATATCAGTTTCATTGTGGTATCTCATCTCTTAAGGGTTATATTGTATTAAGGTGTTGTTTTTTGCCTCTCTCAAAACATAGATGTGAGCTTTTAGCGAAACTGCCCTTGGAGGGTAGAATTGTGTTCTGCACATGAACTTTCTCAATTTTAAAAACAGACACAGAATTACTGTATTTTAACATTTTCCTCCATTTCCTTTTAAAAAACCAGTGGAGGGGGTTGAGACTATCAAACTTGAAAGATATAAATGTGTCTTGAGTATATGAACCAACGTTTGTTCCAGTGGTTCATTGCTCAAGAGAGACTGAATTGTAAACAGATGCACAAAATGCCAATCAGGCAAGATGGCTGGAGGTCTGAGTTGACAGTATCCTTAAGGCAGGAGGCAGTTTTGTTTTGGGGAGAGAAAGAGCAAGCTCAGTCCCCCACTGCCATTCCCTGATTTCTCTTTTTCATCCTCAGTGCTCTGTACAGACCCTGTGAGTTTATGGGGGCATTCTGGGCCATAGGTCAATTTTTTTAACTACTGTGGAACTTAGTTGGTTTAAAATATGGATAAGACAGTTCTTGATTGATTTGCATTATCAGTATTAATTTAGTATTGTATTAATTTTATATTAGTATTGCATTAGTTTTATTGGAAAATCTATTGTCATGTATTCCAAGAAATTTCAAAGGTTACTACACTTGTAGATAGGCTCTACTTACAGATACCTCTGGACTTTTTCAATGGTTCCAAGGGACAGGATTCTCTATAGCAAGCTTTGTGCTCAGATTATCCGAGCAATTTTCATCAGTGGGGTTTTTGTCTAGCTTCCAGATTCTTGCAGGTATTCCAGTAATAGCCTACAAGAAAGGCTTCTTGTTTGTCAGCAGTGCTATCCTGGTGGGGGAACTGGAATTTGTACAAGAGGCTGGTCACAAGGTTAGTGCCACCCATTGAAAGATTATCAGTTCTTAAAATCTCAAGCGAAGATGATTCAAAACAGTGTTCTGCTATTAATAATGATGCTAATAATATTGTGATTTTGTGATACTTTCATAATCAGAAAGGGAACAGGCCCCTCTTAAGGAGTTGGCAATCTGCAAAGTAGATTCCCTCAGCTAGATTCCAAAATGTATGTGTCTTTAATTCTTGTGCTGTTTACTAGGTCGCAGTACTCATGATTGTGCTAGTAGTAAAATAAGCATTGATGAAGTATAGCCAAGGAACATTTTATTAAAATAGCTATTTTTCAGTAATTTCTGTGATCTTGAATACTTAACAAAATATTTGACTATCCAATTTGGATTTTGTCCGATACATCAAATTCTATGCATCTCTTCTTGTTGGCTGGACTATTACAATCATACTATTGACCTTGGCTATGTGTAATGATGAGAAGAGTTTTATGAGTTTTATGAAGCAAACCTTTGCACATAATGCTAGCCAAACCATGGATGAAAAGGGTCACAATATGCTGCAGGAGCAATTGAGTGAGCAGCACTAGTTTGCTGCCTTACTCACAATAAACCAGAATTTTAAAAAATGCTATGCTGTTGTGATGGGCCATTGATAGGCAGGTGTCTAACAAGAAAAAGGCATGCTTTCTTTATTAACCTCAAGCTTTATTAACCCCAAAAAGAGGCTAATAAAAACATACTCTATATTAAACTGAATTTCCACTCTGTACCTAAAGTAATATAGCCTTAAAGCATAACATGAATGGTTTCACCAAAACTGAATGTAAAGTTTTAGTTTCATGATTCAGAGCTACTGTTTTCTTTCAGTCAATGGGAAGTTGTGCCCTATAGGTTATATGAACCCTTTGGAGTTACTAGGGGGAAGATTCTGGATTCTTTCAAGAGGCAGTATTGGAGAGGTCCTTCCAAAGTGTGCCCAGGTATTCATAGTAGGGTGAATGCAGGCTTAACTTTTTTGATTGCCGTTCAAAAACTAAGAATTCTGATGACATTTTCTGTGACATACTGAACCTTTGGACTTTAAATTATCCAGGACTGATCAGTAGAGTATTTCAAGTTGCAATCAGAGAAATCTAGAGACAGTATCTTAGATGTTGCTTTTCCAAGAATATATTTAGATAAGCCTTTGGCATAATGAACTCCTAAAATGTTGCAAGCTTGTTAGGGACACAGCAACACAGGTGTCAGAGAATTAACTCACATAGCCTAGATTTCAGGAAGAGACCCAAAGGCCTGTTGCAGAATTTTATATACATATATGAGATATTTTGTTAAATAGTTTTAATCTGTTGGTATGATTAATTTATTAAACTGCAAATGTGTAAATGATAAAATAATGTTACTTATGGGGATTTTTTTTTGAGACATGGAAAGAAAAGTGAGATACAATAAGCAAAACTATCATGTTGGAAAAAAGGCTAGCTTTAATATTTTCTTGTGCATTTCGTGTTACAGTTATCAATAGCAACCAGAATAGTCTTAGAAATAAATGTGCCCTTAACATTCTGCTTTGTCAATTAAAATTTACCTTACCTCATTAATCCACTTACAAGGCAGTCCTGTATATTTATATTCAGCATTAAGCACCTTTGAGTTCAGCGAACCTTACCCTAAGTGTACACAGGATTATAGCTAAATCTAATAGACATTCTTATTTAAAGCTTGTGGGCCTAATATGTATATTTTATCTCTTTCATCCATTGAAAGGGCAATGCATCTACTACCATTCTGTTTTCTTCCTATCTTTGTTTCTCTTTTATTGCACAGAAGACTGCCCATCTTTCTGTGAAGACTTGTAGCAAACCAGTCCATCTTGGGTTTGCCATCCATATTTGAAGATTTTCGTTCATCTTTTGGTCCATGTGGCAGATGGGGCAAGTTTGTCTTTCAGGGTGTTATCCATCATGGCAAGGTAAGAGAGCAAGAAGAATGTCCTAAGATATGGATCAACATATTTGGAAGGTTTCTCTTTGGTAAACTTAACTGGTGGTCAGAACTGGATTTGAAGGGTGTGTCTGTGTGTGCCAACAGAGTAGTTTCTTTATTTCCTCCACAAAATTATTTTTAATGTAAAGGTTGGACTTACTGAATATTTAATTGACTTAAGAGAAATATTCACAGTACCACAAGAACAAGCTGAGGTTCAACAATTAAGATGTGTAAAGAAGTCCTGTAGAGTGGAAATCAGCAAGCGCCAACTTTCTTTCTGTGATGCTTATTCTCTGAATTCAGTTTTTCCTGCTCAGCCCTGAGTTTTCCTAGGTGGGGAAGGGGGAGTCAGCACTGTTGACAGAATCCTTGTGGTGGGGGAATGGGTTTTGAAGATGAGCACCTTGTGAAATGACCTTTGGCAGCCAGGTCTCCCATCACCACTGCCAGGGCAATTCCTTGATTTCTTCATTTTGCAGTTTTCTCTGTCTAAGAGCTTGTAATTCTGCCTGTCTCACTGCATACTCAGCCCTCACAGTTCCTACCACATGAACTGAATTTTGTTCTGATTCCTATTTCGTAAGCATAGGCACCTCATTTGGTCAAGACCCTCTCTTGCTCTTCCTTTAGCTGTGCTTGCAGTTTAGATCCACAGGATAATCCTGTGTTGAAACTCTAATAAGTGACGCACTCAGGGAATCTTATGATATCAAACATTATACAAGTAGTTTACATGTATTTTTCAGTTTATTTAATGACATAATGACTATTCTTTTTTCTTGATGTGCGTTTGACTTCCTTTAACGCACATCTTTCCTTTTGTCTTGGCAATGTCAGTCTTTCCATAAAGTTTGTGTCATACAGAAGTTTTTGGAAAAATTGACAGTCTGAAAACACACTATGAAGAATCTGAGTTGTTGATTTTCTAATCCTTATGAATGGAGAAATTTTTGCAGATACACAGCCAACGCCTGCAAAAAGCTCCGGTGCTCAGGTGGGAGCTTGCTTTGTCCCTGAACCACATAGTCATATTAGCTTTTAGCTACATTTAAATAAGACGTATAGGCATAATTTCCTTCAATTCTGAAATCTCACCTGACTCTTGGGTACGAGTCATAATTTAGTGTTATGAATGCTTTGCAAATACTACTAGTTACATGCCTGTCATGATGAGGAAGTGCTTCAGTCTGTTATGGACATGTGATACCCTCTTAGAAGAAGCATTCCCTCTTGTGTGATCAGACGGAGGAATTCTTCTGAAATAGCAGCTATTGCCCAGTGTTTTTTTTAAGTACAAACATTTAAAAGAAACAATTTAAATAATTTGTTGCCTTATTGAGGACAACTGTTTATCTGATCAGTTGACTCACAATTTTAACCAAGTATTTATTTTTATGGTTAATTGGATGTATTTATCAATTCTCTGCACGTGAAGGCACAATTAGATAAAATCAAATACAAACAAATCAGAATAAAAACAGAACTTTCTCTAAAACAGGCCAAGCAAATATTAAGAGCCAAAGGCTTGGTGAAACCATTTCATTGTGTACTGTTCCTTTCTTTCTCCCCAGCAGCAATGAGCATCTTTTTCTCCTTCTATGGGATCTTTTCTGTTTCATTCCCATCAGAGGGGACTGCATAGTAGTAATGATTTACAATTCTTAACCACTACACTACTGTAAGTTGTAGCACCGATGGACTGTAGGTTGCCAGTCCAGCACAGCTTTTCATGCTGTTAGAACCTTGTAAGGGCAGCTTTTTAGGGTGACTAATCACCCAACAACCCTTCAAAGAGGCAATGGGTTCTGTGTAATTTTGTTCACCATCCCAAAAAGCCACTCTGCCAGATTTGGACAACATGAGAAGCTTGGCAAGACTTAATTATCTGTGGATCAG